>NC_142190.1:3180000-3367500 GCF_026936395.1 Plectropomus leopardus | reverse complement strand
GGAAAACCTGGAGAAATGTAGTTTGTAGTTTGAGTGTGAGTCATGATCACAACCTGGAGGTAGAACTTTATGTTCCATCTCATCGAGGCGGGAGCTGTCTGAGGTTGAATTTTTAATCTGCTCTTTATTGTGGTCTTCGTGCTGTGATGTGGACTCAGGACTCGGACATGTCGTACTGTACGCTGGGTCACTTTGGCAATCATTTTCAATGACTTTTCCATGACTTTAAGGCAAATGTTCAAGGCCGTACATTCTCTAAAATGACCATCGATATTCCTCATAGTTTTAGCAGTTTTTCAAAATATACATTTTCTTTTAACAGGATAAGAAGTATTTAATATTCAAGTATAACTCAGTGACTATTTGTTCTTTTTTTTCACATTTGTTGTGAGGCTTAAAAAGATTTTTTTGGCAATTTTTAAAAAATTGTGGTGAATTTTAAAGTAATCATTTTTGGTGATGTTTTTCAGCATTTTTTCTTTAAATTTTCAGTGATTTATAAAGAAAACATTTGGGGTTTGTTTGGTGGCTTTTCAAGAAAATGTGCTTTGTTACATTTTTTGGCAGTTTTTACAGAACACAATTTGGTGTTATATTTTTCTCATATTTTTGCTTATTTTTGAAGAAAATATTTTGGTAATTTTTGCTCCAAACCTCTGCATGTTTTCCTTGAAAATCACCAAATGACACCAGTTATCACAACAAAAAACTGTAAAAACAGTCAATATTGCTGAATATGGTTCTTGGACTCAGCTTTTGTTATACAGGTTTATGAAAAAGATTTCCATGACTTTTACAAAAACGTGTCCATTTGCAAATTCCATGACTTTTCCAGGTTTTTGGTAACTGTACAAACCCTGAGTGGTGTTAGCGGTGCTTCCAGGTTATGAAACAAACCTGAGAAACAACACAGCAGCTCCTCTGCTTCCCCTCTTCAATTTCACGCTGCATGTGTGCAACTTTTCCTGTAGAGGGAATATTTTATTGAGGATGTTTTGCTTAGACGTCAATTTGCACAATATTTTTCATGCTTCGGTTCAGAGCATTGAGTGTGCACCACTTTGCAGCGATTACACACATCCCATCAGGCGCAGCTGTGATTCCCTGTGTGTGTGTGTGTTGTTTGTGTGTGCAGTTTTGGGCACATGACACAGAGCTTTTTGGGATTTGCTCTGCTGTGTCACCATTGTCACCGTGCCTTAATCTGCAGGGAGGGAGTGAATAGACGAGGAAGAGGGAGACGAGGCGGTGCTGGTGCTGTTTGGAGGTTTTAGTGATGCAGAAACAGAAACCCAAAAGTGCAAGCGTGTTTTCAGAAGTGTGTTTGGTTTGTAGCTGTTGCTTTAGTTTTGTAGCGACACTGAAGGCGGCTACACGAGTGATAATATTATTATTACACATATTTCTTTTTACAGATAACAAAGGTGAATCATTCTGTGCATTATTGTTTCTGTACCGTTGATGCTTGGCGCTCATTATTTTGCAGAATGAGGTGTGAAAATGAAAAACTGAGATAAACATATGTGTGGTTGAGGTGTGACAGTTGAGTCTCACATATCTTGTTTGGTGGTTTTTAGCTGTAATTTTAGAAAGAGTTCGAAAGAACAGTCGACCAGTTAACTTATTTGCTTGTTTGCAGTGAAGTGAAGCATACCCTGTGTAATATCCCAGAGCCCAAAGTGATGGCCTGAAATGGTTTGTTTATCTGACCAACGGTCCAAACATACAAAGTTTATTATCATGTATCCCTGGTGTTTATTTTATTTCATTTTACTTTTCTTTTATTTTATTTAAATTTACTTTCATTAATTGATTTTTATTATTTTATTTTTTTCATTCAGTCTTTCAAAATTTATTTATTTTTAATTTTTAGATTTTTTTGTTATTAATTTTGCTTTCTGAAGCATTTTGGGTATTGAAATGTATGTAAAGTTGGAGTATAACAATGAAAAGCATTAAATTCTCACATTTAAGAAGTGTGAAATCAGTTGTCAGCGTATTGTCTGTGGATAGATTAATTGATATGTTGCAGCTTTATCAGGAGCCATTATTTGGCAGTAACTGTGGACGCAGCGCTGAGTCCTCGGTGCATGCACTGGTCCACTTTTCAGAAATGAATCAGGTCAGTGTGACTGTCTGCTAATGAATTTCCATCACCAGGGACTGTATACTTAGCCTGCGTGTACTATTTTAATGCTGCTATTTTGGTTCTGCAACCAGAAACTGAAAACATCACAACTTTACACCTAATGTGCTTTAACACATTTGAAATTCAGTGAGACTTTGCTGCGCGTGTTCAGTGGCAGACAGATGATTAACATTACAACAGGCTTATATGAGCCCATCTGAGGGACAGGGGCACAGTCCTTTCATGCACCTGTCATTTCATCACCCGTTTGCCTCCCGCCGTCCTTTATCCTTCGCTCTGTGCGTGTGTGTTGCACAAGTAAATTGGTACATCGAGGGCCGCCTCCACTCAGGGGAATAAAAACACACCACCACTTCTATAAGCTTTCAGAGGACTACTTTAAAGGTAGTACTCTGCCTCTGTACCACTACACTGACCCCGAATCACAGGCTGAAACCCAGAGACACTCAGCCTGCTTCGCTTAGGGGCCACTTTTGCAAAATGACAGGCGGCCAGGGGCCAGTCGCAGCTGCCCATACTTTTAGACATTCTTAGATTTTAGGACATTTTTAGGATATAAGGACATTTGTCGGACTGTTGGACAGTTCTAGGATTTTAAGACATTTCCAGGATTTTAGTTCATTTCTAGGATTGTGGGACATTTCTGAGATTTAAGGACATTTCTCAGATTTTTGGATGTTTCTGAGGCTTTGTGAAATTTATTTTTTATGGCATTTATGAAAATTTAGGACATTTTTCAGATTTTAGGACATTTCTGTGATTTTAAGACATTACTTGGATTTCAGGAGGTTTCTTGGATTTTAGGAAGTTGCTAGGATTTTAAGACGTTTTTTTGATTTCTCAGATTTCAGGGTGTTTTTCGGACCTCTGTCGGGGTGAGTGGAGAATCCTCGACTGGAGTTTTTTTGATCAACAAGCTCTATTTTGATGCTCTGTTTTATGCTCTCTGGCACCTTATGTATGCTAAAAGTACAAAAACAATTCCCAGTGTGAATCACTTTATTTTTATTGTGAATTAGAAAACATTTGGGGAGTTGAGTTGAGTTGAGCATCACTGCTGTGACCCATCAGCACACACCCTTCTCATAGTGAAGTCCAGCAGTGGATTACTAAACATGACGGTGTAATTGCATCCTTTCTCTTCATCCACTGGAACTGTGTTAATGGCTCAGTGTTAAAGCGGTGACCACACATCCTCCTCTCGCCCAGTAAAGTGGGAGTGGATGCTCAAAGCCACAGCTGCCTTGTTCTCCCAAGAGGCTCAAGTCTCTGTGTTCAGCTTCCTCTTGCTTTTCTTTGCCCTGCGTCCTCTCACGGCGCTGTGCTGCTTACACAGTTTGGAGGACAGGTGCATGCAGAGTGCAGAAACAAAAGATGAGGTGCAGAGCTGCGTGCACTCACATCAGTGTAAGCGCACAAACACACACTCCACCAAAATCCCAGACCCAGACCTCTCATCAGTCATCCTCTGCCCCATTTGTCCGGTCAGCAGCGTAAGTGGTAGACTCCCAGGCGGCTATTAGTGTTTTTCTCTGTGTGTGTTTGTGTGTGTGTGTGTGCCGGTTCTTGAATAACCCTGTTATTTTCACTCTGCTTTCCAACGTTTTTTGTCTTTCCTCTTGTCTTTTGGGTGTGTTTCACACATACAGATAATCAGTTTATTATAGTCTGCAGCCGAATAAGAGCTTTTTTTTTTTTTTTGGTACCCATGATCTCATTTTCAAAGCATTTTGATGGTGCCATCATCTGATTTTCAGTCTCTAACCAGCTCATCTGTTAGCCCTGTATTATGTATCACGCTGGTTTTGGTGTTTCTCTGTTGTCTCAGTAGTTTGTGTTTATTTAAGTCTTTCACTGATGAAAAACTGCCAGTTTGTGTTGCTGACTTTGCACCATATTTAAAGATATTATGTTGAGATGTTGGTTCAGTGTTGGCCTGTTTTTTAGGAGGTAAATGGTTGAATTTAAAATTAAACAGAGCAGTGCAAGACTTAAGTGCATGTCAGAAGTAAAGTGCAGTGTAACTTCAGTACGCAAAGAATAAAAATAGACCTAAAAAAATAAAAATAGAAACTATAGGAATGCTTTTTGATTAAAATAAGTCATCAGAAGTGATTTAAAAGATGTGATGTGGAAAACATGAATGCGGTAAAATTATTGTTTTATCGCGAATATCTTGTTTTTTAAAATCATTGGAAACCAAAATTGTTATTGAAAATAAAATGTGATTTTTTTCTGTTTTTAAAACACATTTGTTCCAGTAAGAAGAGCATCTTTTCTCATTTTGTTTATTTGGACTATTACATGAATTACTTTGTAATTTTTTAATATTTATATTTACATAGTAGTCATGTAGTATTTTTCAGATTTAAAGCATGCTAACAGTTTGTGTTAAAACAACACAATCTGCACTCGTGGGCATTTTACTTCCCCTATTTTCAGTGACTCATGCAATGTTTGAGCTTTCACGGGCATGTTTGCCTTTAAAGCCCATAATGTTTGAGCTGAAGCCGCAGCGTCGTTGCCATCTCCACACGGCCAGAGTGGCAGCTCGACTCTGACTTCTGACTCTGCCCGTCTGCGCTGTAACCTTCAGAGAATTAGCCAGACTCCTCTCCGGCTCGCTTCAGTGCCACGTGACGCTAAAGCCACATCAAAGGAAAAAGCTACATTATGTAAGAGTCAGAATATGGGCATTTTGACATGGCAGAGCGGCGGTGGCACGCGCACATGCAGAGACACACACATGCACGTATGTCAAAACGATTTTCCCTAATCCGAGTCACAGTGAGGAAGGTTTGAACATATACGTGCAGCTCTGAGGGGAGCGTTTCTGCACATCCTGTCAGCGTGTTGAAGAGTGCTGGAGTTCAGCCCTGCTAAAATCCCTCTGTGTGAGTCACGCTGGGCCATCTACCAGTTTGTAAGGGGTTAATATGTGCTGTATAATCCCCACTTTCTTCCACCAGAGCTGCAGATAGTAATATGGAACAACATGTTTCTGTTGAGAAGTAATCTGCTGTCTGTCCCCGTGCCATCCAGCTACGTTTCAATCATAAACTGCACAGCCAAATTAAAGTGGTGATGACTCATATCGCTCAGGAAATTTGGGCAACAGAGTGAATTTCTGATTTGGAGATGATGTGGGACAAAAAATGCTGAAGTGTGCTGAAGGTACCTGTCAATGAAGGCAAGCATGCCTCTTAATAAAAACCTCACCATAAAGAGACAAAAGAACGTTTTTTAGTTGATATGACTTTTTCGGAAGGAATGCACATTAGAATCACTGATTCCTTCATGATGGCATTGTATGTTTCTGCAAAGCACGGATAAGTTACGTTTGTATGTAGCAGATACATTGAAACTTGACGTTTCTAAGCAATGCTCTGGTGATGTTGTGGTTAGATGAAGGCACAAAAACCATGTGGTTCTGGTAGGGCTTTGTGATATGGCTTAAAAATAATATTGTGATATTTTTTCTTCATTTTTGCCTTTATTAGATAGGAAAGATAGATAGCAGGAAAGTGGGAGAGAGGACAACATGTGACATGCGCCAAAGAGCCAAGAGCCGGAATTGAACCTTCGGCCGCTCTGGTAGAGACGCTGCCATTGCTTTGTCTTTTGAGCAGCATCGTAATTTCAATAACTTCCATAATATGAGGACACTTACCATTTTAAATGCACGATGAAATTTAACAGAATAATTGAGAACACTGGACACAGATTATTTTATTGCCTAGTTGTCGCAGTTTTTTAACTTTACAGTTCTAAAGTGTCACAACGCTGTTAAGCAGTCGGAGGCACAACAGGCTGTCTCTCACGTAACACTGAAGCTCCGTGGTGCACAATGTCTCTCTCTCACCTGATGCACGGTCTGTCCCCACCTGACGATGAAGTTATGAAGAGCGCAGTGTCTCTCTCACCCGATGCACGGTCTGTCCCCACCTGACGATGAAGTTGTGAAGTGCACAGTGTCTCTCTCACCTGATGCACGGTCTCTCCCTATTAGACGGTGAAGTCATGAAGCACTTGGTGTCTCTTTCACCTGATGCACACACGGTTGATTCATGTTGAAGCTCCTGAGCCCAGAAAACTTACTGGGACAGTCTTAAAAAAAGATTGTGCAGCACTTGTATTCAGAGCAAATTGCATCAATCAAAGCGAAACAGATGCCAACAGTTTTTTTGGGTCATGCCTCTACATTTCAGCGCAGTGGTGGATTTCCTTCACTGTCACATGATCTGGTTCCCCTCTGCAGCTGTGATGGATGGAGCCAACTTCTTTGCTGGCTCGCTGCTCTCGGCTGACTTTCAGCTCAGTCCCACTTCTGTCTTTAAGTGTTTAATGTTAGTTATTTGGCCGTCACATGGCCTGCTTCAGCAAACAGGAGCACAGCGGAGTGATTCTGGACGGCTTCCCAGCAGAGAGTTGTAGGGGAGTTTAATAACGACAAGGGATGTCTCATTTATCACGCCCTCCAAAATCTATTTGGACCAAACCACCCACCGCTCTTCCTCTCAGTCTCCCTCTGTGAATAGCCAGTGGCTCTAACCTCGGTTCCAGCAGAAACGAGTCCAGATCGATGAGATCTGAGAGTGTTTTCAAACAAGTCATTTTTCGGCTTAACCACAGAGAAAAACGCAACACAAGCCAAAATGTGACAATGGCAATTACTGTATTACCTTATTATGTTGATTTTTCTCTGATTCCTCTGCAAAAAACAGTTTAATCGTGGCCTTTGCTATCCAGTATTCAGGTATTTATTTCACAAATATTGATTAAAAGCCTTGCACTGAATGTTCATATTGTTCAGTGTATCGTGCTTTTTCAGTGTTTAACCTATACTACTACTACATTTTCTTCTCCTCTATCTCTGATTAAAAAAAAAAAAATACTATGTTGATTTCTGTTCATCGAATTGTATCATATCCACGGATGATAACAATTAATCAATGATCGATTAATCGATTGTGAAGAATTCAATTAAAGCAAGAAATTAGTAACATGCAACAAGAATATTACCTAAAAAGTATTTCTTAAAAGGATGTTTCCAAAAAATAGAGAAAATGTCAACAAAACTATGTTTATATTTTTGATAAATGTATAATTACAACTGAGGAAGGAAAAAAAATAGATTTTTGTATTTTCAGCACTTTTCTTAGGCCCTGATCTTGTTTTGGTATTTTTACCTTATTTGTTGTTTCACATGGACCGGTCCACGTTTATTGTTTATTATTCTGATGCTTTCTGGTAGTTTTTGGTTTTCAACATCTGTTTTCTCTGCTCATGTAGCACCAATTTTAGAAGCATTTGAGTCTTTTTAGTTTTATGTGAGGACTTTATTTTTATCGGTGAAATACTTTTTTAACAGTGACCTCGTCCAGTGTTGCTGTGTCTATTGTTTACATGTGGAAAATCACGAGTTTTTTAGTGTGTTTTCGAGTGAGATCCTTGAAATTGACTTCTCTTTTTTTGGTGACCAGTTTTCAACACTAATTGCAGGCATAATTAAAACAATAATTCCTGTCAATATGACAAAGACAAGACACAGATCTTTTCAATGCTCCCTAACCTGCCGCTTCTCCGTGGGTCTTTTTCCAAATCCCATTACACATATACAGAGTTTCTTGCACATGCTCTATAAATTACATTTAAACAAAAAAAGTATGAATACAATTCATTTAAAAAAGTGAAAGTGACTTTGCCGTACCAATCGCTGTCACTGCATTTACATCTACTGGAGGTCCCAATGCAAACAAAAGCCCGTGAAGGTATTTTGTTTTCGAGGGGAGCTCCAAAAATCGGTTTTGACCGACAATGCCTGGTGTCTGTGTAGGAATGAAACTGTGTTGTGTGATGAGTCTTGAATCGTTGTCCTCCCGCTGTAAAAGCTCCTCCATTATGCAGATCAATACATGAAGCTGTTCCTTCCTTTTCTCTGTACTGTAGCTATAGAAACAGACATTTAGTGCCGTTCACACACACACACACACACACACACACACACACACACACACACACACACACACACACACACACACACACACACACACACACACACACACACTGAGCGGGAGAAAGAAACTGAGTCAGCCCAAAGCAGTGTTGTTATGTAATGCCGTCCTCTCTGCTGCCTCTTCCGTGCCATGCTGCTCCGCTTTGTTTTCAAGCATCTTTCTCCCGTTGGGCCGGTGAAGGCTTCGTGCTTATGTAATCTGCTTCATGTTCACTTCTCCAAAACAGCCATGAAACGGTTGTGATGCTGCAGAGGGAGAAACTAATGCTCAGAGCTTTGAGTTTATAACAGAGAGAGAGAGGGAGGGAGGGACTGACAGTACTGATGGCAAAGTAAACAATATAACTGATGCTCTTATCCTGCAATAAAACACACACGGCCGCATTAAATACATTATTTACTGCTGTAACATTTTATTTAAGAAGCATTTTATAAGATACTACAATTCATGAAAAATGCACCTGTTACATTTTGTAGCTGCAGTAGAGATGAGCGTCATATAATCAGTAGGGCTGGGCAGATAATGAAATTATGATATTATCTGAGAATGTTGTAATTTTGGGAGGCAGAAAGGTGCTGGAGGTGTGGCATGGATGACCAGAGGAGAAATATGGAGTGAAACAACAACAAATATTTTCATTGAAATTTCAAGTGTATATCAAAATATTTACATCAGTGTGCAAATATTTATCTCATCATACAGTCACACATTCCCACAGACAAAGAAAATAAAGTGAACAATGACAATAACAATAATAATTATAACAGATTATTAACTGACCAAAATACATAAATAATTAATTAGATTAAAAATAAATAATAATAATAATAATAATAATAATAATAATAATAATAATAATGATAATAATAATAATAATAATAATAATAATAATAATAATAATAATAATAATAAAGTAATATATAGATGATTAATTAGATTAAAAAGAAATACATTAATTAATTAATTAAAAATAATAATAAAAATAGATAAATAAAGAATAGTAAAGTAATATACATAAATAATTGATTTGATTAAAATAAATAAATAATAAAAATAAATAAAAAATGAATAGTAAAGTAATATAACAAACATCAAAGTAATAACATAAAATGAGATAAAATAAAATAAAACAAGTCTGTTTGGACTTTAAAATGTTTTTGGAAAACTAAATGTATTGTTGAATATTCGTATTGACCATCAAACTCCAAACCACCTTCAAATGTCGTCTTAACACGATTGGATCTCCGCACACGTTGCATTCACACCTTCGCTTTTGATCATATCACTCAAGATGCATGAAAATACCAAATACCTTATGTACTCAAATACAGTAACTGTTGTAGTGAGGTGGAAATGGTGAGTGAGTCCAGCTGAAAGAAGTGAAGGAGAAATTTGGCTCAGAGTCATAACATGAACTGTTTGCTCGCCAACTCCCCTGCTGGGGTTATGCTCCGCGTTGCCACGGCCGCCCGGGTTCATCCAGCGACAACCTGGTGAATAATAGATGATGCTTTTGGCTCAGCTGACGATGTTGTTGTGGCTCTTTCACACACCACAGAGAAGTTAGAGCAAAGAGCTCATCATGTGTCACCGAGGCTGAACGATGTGGAGAGAAGGTCCAGATGGTTCCTGACCAGTATGAAACTGTCATTTCAATGATTAAATGCTACTGATACGCCGCTGTTTTCATCTAAAACAGCTGTGCTTGTTGACTCGTGTTTTTCTGTCCGTAATGTGTAATTTTATTAGTCTTTTTGACCCTAAATCAACTGTGCAGTTAGGTTTTTACACAGAAATGAAGGAATTATTGAAAAATGGTAACTGTGGGTGCTCGCTTTGCTTATTGCAAAAATCACTAGTTTAAGGCAATAATTCACCCACGTAATGATAATTTGTATATCAGTTACTTAACCTGTGTTATACCCCTTTTCCGCCAAAATTAGCATGTGCATGTGGCTATTTTAAACAGGGGCACACCTGCTGAAAATAGGGTATAGACAGCTTTCCCATTGCCAGTAGAGCAGAGCTGTGTGCACGGCCCTACAGCAGACGAATAAGCCTTTCTGTGTGTGCATGTCTTATTTGTTTTTTTTTTGGTATGTCATGTTCAGCGTAACGGACAGGCCGAAGAGCAGGTAAACTGTAGGAAGCAGCACAGACATAGATCCGTGTAAACTTTACGGTGGTTTCTTCTCTTTCTTTTCAAATTCGGTGCAGACCAGTTCGGATCGGTGTGTTAGTGCTGCTTAGGTGTAGACGGATGGTAATTAGTGGTGTCGCATCATTACATCTCGCACATTTAGAGGCTAAACTCAGCGCTGTCATGGCTGCTATCATTTGACCCGGATGTGAATGCTAATTGTCACCTTTCTAATTACGTTAAAAAGCTAGATGTCAGCAGGTGTTGGTTGTTTTTTGAAGCTTTACACAGAATATATAAAGATAACGTTTTTCTCGCATGTTTCCACAGTGAATAAAGAATCAGAAATCTGCGAAAATCTTTGAACTGGTAAAAAAGTAGACCCTTTTTAACGACGTTGTTTTAAAAAGACCGCACCTGCAGCGTAATCCAGGTCTCATTTATCAAGTCATATGCTCAGTACTTCCCAAACACGAAATTATATCGTATCGAGATATGAGACTAAGAATCGTCTTAGATATTTGATATTGTTATATTGTGATATGGAATAAATTGTGTTTTTTTTTCCTGATTTTAAAGAGTGCATTACAGTAAAATGGTGTCGATCAGACAGTTATCCTTGTTTTAATACTCGCTTTTACCCACTTTGTCATTATATCTTAATTTATAATGATTATTGATCTTTTACCAATAGTCATTCCTACAATGATGTAACATCAAAGAGGGAATTTGGTAAAAAAAAAAAAAGTTCTAGCATTAATGAAGTACTTTTGAGGAGATTTAAAAATATAGATATATACTATCATGTATCGAGATATAGCCTAAAAATATTGAAGTATAATTTTTAGCCCATATCGCCTACTTCTGCGTGAACAGTCTCAGGCACACTAACCATCTTGTACGTGGATGTGTCTAAAAAAAATGTTTTAATTTTTTAACTCTTTTATTAAACGCAGCCCCTTTTTACTCCAATTCATCATGAGTTTCTCTGTTTTTGGATTTTTTGTTCCCCATACAGGCATTAAACAACCACACAGGGTTAGTAATTGATCTAAAAATAATCATTTTGTGAGTGACGTATTCCTTTAAACTGAGCTATAATCTTTCTTTAACCCCTTAGATAGCAGCTTTAGATAAATTCCCCTTTCGGTGCATCTTAACGTGGGTGAAGCTCCGAAAATCCTTTGTTGTGCTTGATGTTAGAGGGTGTGTCATGTGTCTGAGTGTGTTTGTGTGCTGTGAATCTGTGGGGACCTTTACCATGTCCAGAGGGGCTCAGTGTGTGTGTGTGCGTGTGTGTGTGTGTCTATGGACAGCAGTCGTCCTGCAGGGCTATGGTAACCACCAACCCCGTCTTCTTCTGCCACCCATGCCCTCTTCTCCTCAGCCAATCAGCTCGAAGTAACACCACCGTTCCCGGCCAATGGTGCGGCTGGCGTGTTTACGCGCTCCCGGAAGGCAGGGGCCACGATTAAGCATTCAGGGTAGTCGAGCGGAAGAGAGGGGCGGAGAGGGGGAGACAGGAAAGTGAGACGAGACCATTATGAGTTGAGCGGGCTGATGGATGCGCTCGAGCAGACGGACTCAGGTGTACAAACATATATATCGGCTTTTCTTAAATGTTCTTAAATGTTGGATATAAATCTTTATAACCGTTTGCTCACATGTTCACAGCTTGTCAAACCGAGAATTCATTACCCCGCAGGAAGTCCTGTTTCCTTTCCCGTTTTCTGCGTGTATACGTTGAGCGGCGTGTTGGTGGGGTGTCATTAAAGATTCATGGTCCCAGTAAGAGTTGGCCTTCTGGTCTCAGTAGGTCATCGCTCTGCTGGGATCTAAGTGGATGTTCAGATCCAGCCTGGTCGTCTCTGACGTTATAGAGACCCTCAGTAAGAGAGGGGAGGAAAATAACATCCGGGCAGGTGGAAGGGTTAATAAATGCTTACATAAACATATATGTAGCATGGGAAAAGAGGGCTTATTTTTAAGGGATAATTAGCTTGTAACCTTATGTACTGATTTTAATTTGAAATTTGTAAAAAGAAAATAAAGAAAATATTATACAAAAACAGGCAAAAACGAAGTAATAAGTAATAATGACGGATTGAAAACTCAGTGAATACACTGAAAAAAGAGACTTTAATGAAGTTTTTTTTAGGGTTTTGGGACATTTCTAGGATTTTAGGATTTTTCTCTGATTTTTTTTTAAGAATATTATTTGGGTTTTTGTCTTTATTAGATGGGGCAGGTTAAGCGTGAAAGGGGGAGAGAGAGGCGTTGATATGCAGCAAAGGGCTGAGGTCAGAATCGAACCTGTGGCCACTGTGGCCTCTGTTTCTCCAATTTTATTACATTTTCAGGATTTTGGGACATTAGGAGTTTAGCGAGACCTCTGATGGGGTGCCGGCGTTCCTCCACTGGCACTTTTTTGATAAATAAGCTCTTTTTTGATGCTGTTTTATGCACTCTGGCACCTTATGTATATAAAAAGAACAAAACACTTCCCATCGTGAATCTCTTCATTTCTATTGTGAATTAAAAACCGTTCGTTGGTCAGAATAATGTTATATTTTTGATAATAGTGGAATACTAGTGTGCATGTAAACGCGTCTCTAGCCGATGCTTTTGTCTGTAAATGTGAGGGATCCTTGATTAACATCTGTACAGTTTATTTGTTCATGTACAGACATCCTCTCTGTCGTTTTCTGTTATTCTCTCTATATGATATAAATAGGATTCTGGCACCATTACAGCCTCTGATCGGCACGGCGAGGCCGCTCTTTTACATTACTGTTCGCTTTTATTCACCACTTAACTGTGACCTTTAGTAGATGGATTCAACTTAAAATCAATGGAGTGATTTACGCAAGGTCTCTCGCCCGTTTGTGTGTGTGTGTGTGTGTGTGTGTGTGTGTGTGTGTGTGTGTGTGTGTGTGTGCTGACACGCTCATGCAAGATGGTTTTGTGTCTCCAAGTGCTCGCTCAGTTTATCAGGCATCGTGCAGCATCCCTTCTTACTCTCTTATCTCCTCTGTCACTCATTCCAGCGTGTCGCTCAATAAAGAAATCTCTGAAAATAAACTTCCAAGACGGCAGAGGCCAGACTCGTTATCTGTAAGGTCGCTGCATTAGTTTGCATTCTGGGAAAAAAAGGACAGCGCTGTGTATCTGTCGAGCAGTCAAACCTACAAGGTAACAGTTGGTAAATAAATGAGTCTGAGAGCATCAGTGCACGGACCTGTAAGAGTCAGAGGACTCTGCAGATGCATGTTAACCCGTTTAAACCTGAACAAATTGGCTTGATTTCTTTCAAAAACATGTGAAAAAAGGCGGTAAAAACAAAATAAGAAATGACCTAAAAATTAGCAGGAAATTAGTAAAAAAAACAAAAAACGCAACAACAACAAAAAACAACAACCCCCCCAAAACAAAACAAATAAAAACATTAAAAAGACAGTTTAAAAAAAGGCAAACTAAAGGAAAAGGTGCCAAAAAAAAAGAAGGCAATACAGAACTTTAGAAATGAATGAAAATAGTAAGAAGAAAATTAGTAAAAAATTAATTCATTTATTTAATCACATGTTAAAACTGTGTGTCGGCATTACGTGTTTTAAGAAGTCTCTAGTCAGTCTGGTTTCTGGTTTTAGAAGGAGAAATATTTTGGCCCTGGAGATTTTTAAAGCGTGAAAGTAAACAGAAATACGTAAATATCAGACTCTGTATGATGCAATCATGTGCAATAGTCTTCACACTGGTAAAGGTTGGTATCTGTTGTTGCAGATTTCTATTTTAACCCTTTGAAACCTCAAGCAACATCACTTTCCTTGCACTTTCAGATGCCCTCACAAGTATTTCAACTTCTGAACCCGAAGAAAATTAGCATCATGTCTTTCAAAAACATGGCAAAAAGGGCAATATGCAACTCAATAAGCAATATTCCACGAATCGCAAGAAATTAGAGGATTTTGAAAATTATTTTTTAAAAAGATAAGGAAAAATATCTGGGGACAAAACAAACAACAAAAAAACAATTTTTAAAATTATGTTTTTATTATGTTTTTTAATTGCAAAAAAACTAGTTTTCAAAATGTATTTATAAAAAGCTAGGGAAAATGTATAAGAAAAAAGGTAAGGTAAAACCATATTCATTAATAGGATAATTAAATATTTAATATAATATTATATATATAAATTATTATTAATTTTTAAGCTCTGTTTTATTTTAACTTAATTTTTTTTTTTTTTTTTTACTGATTTCTTGATAATTTTTAGATCATTTCGTCTTTCGTTGCTCGTCTTCTTTCCAGATTTTTTTTTTAGAGAAATCAAGCCAGTTTGTTCATGTTTGAAGGGGTTAACACTTCTCAGATGTGATGAAATGATAAAATGTAACAGGATGTTGACTCATTTTCAAGATAACGAGCTCCGCAGCTCGTTTCCAAATCAGTTTGTTCTCTATGAGCCAACAAACTGCCTTCAAAATACGGTCTTCAGCTCGTATGAATTATAAAACAGCCTCGTAAAGTAGTTAGATCCAGCAGAAAGTTAGATGTTTCCACCCACACGCCGCCAGTTCCTTTTTTATCTCCGCTTCTCTTTTTGGCCTAATTAGTTTCTAGATGAATTTCGTCTTTGTCACAAACTTTTCCATCGATTTCTGTCCTCGCTTTGACTCCGTTAGGAGAAGCTCTGGTGCTTTAATAACCGCTTTTCATTTCTGATAACTTCAACAATATTATTGAGCTGTGAAACTTGGCTGCTCGCGGCGCTCTCTTCTATCTGACACACCTAGAGTGCATCAGACTCATTGCCTCTAATCTGCATCATATTCTCCTAATTGGGCTGCTGAGTGCAATAAATAGACACTACAGTCAGTGGCGGGGCTGCCCCGAGGGCGATCCACAGCAGCTTGCATTTTAATAGCTTCACTCATTGGAGCTCTTTTGTTTCATTGCACGGTTTGATACACTTTGCATTAGCACATGCCCACGAACTATGCAGAGGGTCGTGCTGCACGCTGAGGTGTAGATGCCCACTCAGTGCAGCTGCTGTGCTGAACGTGGGTGTGTGTTAGCAGTGAGGAGCCCTTTATTGTACGTAGAGGACTGATTTCCTCACACCTGCTGTAAAAACAGGGGAAAGGGTGCAGCAGGATTTAAAATTAGGGTTTGTATGGTCATGAAAAACCCTGGAAAAGTGGAATCTGCAAATAGCCATTTAAGGCTCAGATTTTTTTAAAATGCATGAAAATTTATTTCATAAGCATGTATAATAATGTGTGATATGTCCAATAACCATTGGAACAATAATTTCTGATTTTACAGTTTCTGTCTGTGATAAATGGTGTAATTTTGGTGATTTTTTAAGAAAACATATGTAGGTTTGGAAAGCAGATTTTAATGGAAAGCAAATTATTATTATTTTTTAAAGTAGTTTATTTTATTTATTTTTTTAATAAATTGTTAAAAAAAATTAAAGAAAGAAAGACTTGCTAAAATGTTTTCTCAAAAATCACAAAAAAAAACTTAAAAAAGGGGAAAAAAATAGACCAAATGTTTTCTTCTAAAACTGTCGAAAATTTTAAAAAAGAAAACTTCCCAAAAAGTTTTTTTCAAATTGCCAAAAAGATTTTAACATTTTCTTTTAAAACTTGTCAAAAATTAGTGTTTTCTTCAGAAATTGCCAAAATAAAAAAAGCCAAAACATTTACTGAAAAACACTGAAAATTTTTAAAGAAAAAAGAGAAAGAATAAAGTAAATTAAAAAAAAAAACCAGAGGCCTCCCAAGTCCTTAAAAAATGATTCAACATGCCTGCTCTATTTGCACCATCCCTTCCCTTCTCATAAATAATGAGCCCCTCAGTTATATTTAAATATTCAGTTCTAATCCTGTTCTGATTTCATAATTTTTTAATAATACATATTTAAAAAAGCTATTATATAATAATGAAAAAGAACCAATAAGAAGTATTGGTGGTTGTTTTAGAGAATGTGCGATCCTTAAATTTGCCCCAGAGTCTTGGAAAAGTCATGTAACTTTATTGGTAAAAATGTGTTTACATCCCGTGAAATGTTGTATTAGTGGGAGTGTGTGTCTCTTTGTGTGTGTGCAGAGGTGTGTCTGCACTTGACTGTGACCTCTTGTGTTTGTGTGTGCAGACAGACACGGCTTCGGGCCGACAGCGCTTGTTGTAATCTATGGAGGCAGTGGGTTGTGTCCAACCAGCCCCAGCCTTGGGGATTTAAGCCAGCTAATTACAATGTATAGTGGCTGGCTGCCATGGTAACAGTGGTTGGTTTGGTTTGGGGGGTAACGGCAATTCATGCATGTGGCTCTGCGGTGGAGGGGGCCCTTATCTCTCGATGCCTACAGGCATATGGCACGTGAAGATATGCAGCTGCGGTAGGATTGTCATTCATATGAGGTGTAAAGGGACGATTCTGCCTTTTATCAGACGGCTCTCTGGAAGCAGAGTGCTCTGGATGTGTGTGCTCAGGTTGCAGAGTGGATAAAAGCCGCACATGGTCATCAGCAACATCTCAGCATATTTGTAGAGGGATGCATTAGAGAAGTTTCCAGAAGAAAATGTTGTGCAAACTGCAGATATGAAACACTGGTACCTGTCAGTGTTTGTAAAGTGACGTTACTCTGATTAGATGTGCATGAAGTGGCTGTCATCGGGAGCTGGAGGGGATGATGGATAGTGTGACACCTTCGCCAGGTGGCTGCCAAGCTGCAGACTGCTGGAGGCCAACAGACAACAAAAACGACTGTTTTTTAGCAAGACATCGGCGGCATTTCTAGCCCTGATTTTGCCATTAAAACCTTTTGTGTTTTGCAAGACATCAGCAGCATTTCCAGTAGCGACTGGGCCAAAACCGGTTGTGTTTTAGCGAACAGAAGTAGCACGTCTCCTAAAACCTGGTGGTTTCAGACCTCAACAGCAATTCAAGCAATGATTGTGCCATCAAAAGCAGGTGTTTTTAAGCGAGACATCGGCATTTCTAGCACTATAAGCGGGTTTGTTTTGGCAAGAAATCAGCAGCATTTGGAGTCATAATTGTGCCACCAAAATTGGGTGTTTTTAGCGAGACAACAGGGGCATTTCCAGCAGCTATCTTGACACCAAAGTGTGTATTTTATAGCAAAACATCAGCAGCATTTCCAGCCATGATTGTGTTTCCAAAACAGAGTTTTTAAGGAGACATATGGGACAGCAGGTTTTTCAGTGGCATTTGTGGCACCAACAAGAAATCAGCAGAATTTTGAGTCATGATTTTACCATCAAAATGGGGTGTTTTTAGTGAGACGTTTGGGGCATTTCCAGCCGCAATCTTGACACCAAAGCATGTGTTTTGTAGCAAGACATGATTGTGCCACCAAAACAGTTTTAAGGGAGTTTTTAGGGAAACATTTCTGTAATTTTTGCACCAAAAGCAGGCGTTTTTTAGTGAGATATTGAGTTACTTCCAGCAACAATGGTAGCACCATAAGCAGATGTTTTTTAGGACAATATCTGCGGCTTTTCTGGCTGTGATTGTGGCACCAAAGTGGTAATTTCAAGCCAAAAAAAAAACCTTTTTCTGACCATAACTAAGTGTATTTATGTTCCTTAAAAACATGTTATCCACAGCTTTGTAGAAATATTACGTTTTAAATAAACCAGCTACATCAAAATGTACATATGTATGTAGCGTATCAGTGGTTAATAAATGTTCTGTACCAGCATTTATTTTGTTGATTGGGTTGGATACACCCACAGCGTGAAACAAAAGTCTCATCTGTCTGCCTGTGTTAGACGTTTCATGCTGTTACGGTTTTAATCTCGGATTGGCAACTCTCCCGTCATCTTCCATTAAAGCGCGAGACTTTGGAGCTCTCCCTCTCTCTGTCTGTGCTTCCTCTCGTCTTTTTGTCTCTCCCCAGTAACTAATGCGTGGGAGTCCTGCAGCTTATTGACCTTTAAAGTGAGCTCCGCTTGTTTCCTGCACACAGTGGTTCGCTCTATCTGAGGAGCCTGCCCATTATCATCTTGATCAGGCTGGATGAGGCAAAGCGGGAAACAAAGACCTCGACTTTTCTGGATGACTCACAGCCTCTCAGACCGGAGGTGCTTGTAGCTCTTGACACCGGCGTATTAGCATCATTTAGCCTGACTGTAACATTAGGTCAGTAGAAAGCAGTAAGAGGGATGTCGTATTTGTTGAAATAGAAAGTGCATATACTGAAATTGAACTGTAATTTTGGATCTAAATCGTTAAAACAGTGATACTCAACAGATCCTAGAAATGTCCTAAAATCCCAGAAATGTCTTAAAATTCTAGGAATCTCTTAAAATCCTTAAATTGTGCTAAAATCTTAGAAATGTACTAATGTCCCACAAATGCCCTAAAATCCTAGAAATGACCACAAATTCTAGAAATGTTCTAATATCCTATAATTATCCTAAAATCCTATAAATGTGCTAGAATCCTACAAATGACCCAAAATCTTGGAAATGTCCTTAAATCCTAGATATCTCTCAAAATCCTAAAATTGTGCTAAAATCTTAGAAATGTACTAATGTCCCACAAATGCCCTAAAATCCTAGAAATGACCACAAATCCTATAAATGTCCTAATATCCTATAATCATCCTAAAATCTGAGAAAGGTCCTCAAATCATAAAAACGTCCAAGAATCCTTGAAATGTCCTAAAATCCTTAAAATGTCCTAATATCCTATAATCGTCCTAAAATCCTAGAAATGTCCTAAAATCCTAAAAATGTCTTAAAATCTTAGAAATGTCTTAAAATCTTAGAAATGTCCTAAAATTCTTAGAAATGTCTTAAAACCTAGAAACAACCAAAAAGTCTAGAAATGTCCTAAAATACAGAAAGTATCCTTAAATCATTGAAATGTCCTTAAATCATAGAAAAATCCTAAAATCCCAGAAACACCCTCAAATCCTAAAAATGTCTTAAAATCCCATAAATGTCTTAAAATCCTAGAATTGTCCTTTAATCGTAGAAATGTCCTAAAACCTAGAAACAACCTAAAATACGAGAAATGTGCCAAATCCTTAGAATGTTTTAAAATCTTAGTTACCTCCTAAAATCCTAGAAATGTCAGACAATCCTAGAAACGTGCTCAAATCCTAGAAAACATGTATGGGTCTGCTTGGACCGGCCCCTGGCCTCCTGTCATTTTGCAAAAGTGGCCCCAAAGCAGGTTGAGTATCCCTGAAGTAGAAAGTCCGCTGCTCTCTCAGAGAGTATTATAATCTGTGGATTTTATCTGGAGAATGAGATTAAGCTCCATAAAGAGCTTACATTTCATTACTTCAGTGAATGAATTTCTTTGGAAGTAAATTAACATAAGTATGAGTTAAAAATTTTCTATCTCCATGTGAAATTGGATTTTAATTATTCACACAAGTGATTTTTTTTTCCACTCACAGGCCCATCGCCCCGATGGTCTGTCAGTTATCACCGTGTACTGAAGGTGACCGTGACGCATTGACACCTCTCCGTGCTACAGAGTCCACGCCTGTATTTATTGGTGTTGCTACCTGCCACATCCTGCATTCATGTGAAATTCATGAAGTTTGCAGCAGTTATTTTTAGAGTGTTTAGTTTTCAAAGCTTGTGTTCAGCATTAATGATATCATCAGTATATTTTTTTTTTTTGCACAGTATAGATCATCAGGTTGAGACTGTCGTGGATGAACAGGTCGTCTTTAACCAGTTATAAGTTTTTAATGCTTGAACTTCTAGACGTTTATTATAACTACAACAATGAATCCATGGCATTTATTTTGTTGGTTTTATAGGACCATAATGGTTGTTTATTTGGGGATTTTTGTGCTGTTTTGCTCCAAAGTCTGCAGGGGCCCTTTCATCGCTGCTTGCAGCTTTAATTTCATTATGATATTGCATGTCCAACAGCCCGCTCTAGCGCAGAAATGTGCAACAGCCCGCTCCAGCGCGGACATGTCCGACAGCCCGCTCCAGCGCGGACATGTCCGACAGCCCGCTCCAGCGTGGACATGTCCAACAGCCCGCTCCAGCGCGGACATGTCCAACAGCCCGCTCCAGCGCGGACATGTCTGACAGCCCGGAAGTTGAAGTCAGAGTCCTGCAGTCAGGAGAGGTTGGCCTATTATCAGCACAATGTGCTTAAATTTACCTAAAGTTTGTTTAAGATGCAGCCTTTAATTTTTAAATAATGCTGGAGAGTTTAATAAATAATAATTAAATACCGCTGCTGTAAACCATCTCCAAGGTGATACCATAGTTATCATCATAGATCATCAGACCAATTATTGATGATTCATTAACAGCTCTCACATTTAAACAGACTTTTTAAATTACTGCACAACTCAGGATAAAATAAATGAACAGGAAATAATGGCTTAAATGTAAGCTGAATTAAAAGTAAAATAGTGTAGTGACTTGTTGCCTCGGGAAGTTGCACACATGTCTGGTCTCTGGTGGCCACGTCAGAGCGGCAGATAAGTGGACGCGTTCATCTTGAAACAGTCGCTGGGATGCAGACTGTGCTCGCTGCTGAAGTGCCGCGCTGAGAGTCAATGCGGTGAAATTCACTTGGCTTTCGCTGAGATTTGAGGAATCTAGTTTTGATTAGGATTGATGTTGGTTAAAAAATTAACTCAACCAAAGTATAAAATAATATTAATTTATAATATTTTTTTAAAACATGATTTTGAAAAGCCCAATTTGGGTGCAGAGCGATGCAAGTGTGTGTAATATTATGGGTCCAAAGGGTTAATACAGAGTCTGCTTAGCTAATCGGATGTGTTTCGATTGTACCAGTAAAAAAAGAGAATATCTTGCATGTCTTCTTGACTATTCCTTGAACAGTATGTGACTCTTTTGTTCTTGTCGACTATTGTGCAACAAACGTCCGTTGACAAAGTGCTTCATCAACACCACAAACAGCTTCTTTGTCAAATGAAAATTACAATTTAAGGCTCAGATAGCAGCTGAGACTGGAATCTGTCACTGTGCAGCGAGACTTCTCTCCGAACATCTGCTATCTGTGTGCACATGTGGCTGCATGCTCACTCACGTGTGTCTGGAGTTGTGCGAGGATCTGTGTGTGTGTGTATGTGTGTGTGTGCATGAGGAAGAAGGTGGGTGTGCCTGCATATTGATCGCTACCTAAGCTGGATTGATCACAGTTGCGATGGCTCCTGGGGGAGGCGGCGTGCAGTGAAGAACACAATCTGGCGCTCCACACCTGCCTCTCTGGCTAGCGGCTGTTTGTTGTCAGACGGCAGGTTTGCCGCCAGTTTCTGGACGTTTTTTGAGCAGACTTTGTGTGAAGAAAAAAGACCGGTGGGAACGTGATGATTTCTGGTTCACAGATAAAAAAGAATCCATTAAAAGATAATCAGGCAGCAATTCTGTTGCAATAATTTTATTCAGAGGTTTTGATTAAGTTTGCAGAGCTTAGGGGCATTTTCACACCTGAACCCCGGAGCAGTTACCATCTCGGAGCGGTTCTTTTGGGCAGGAGTGAACACACTTTCTATTACAGATTTGCACAAAACTTAAGCAATATATTTGAAAAGTCGAGTGATTTTCTGGCATTCAAAACATCAGCAGGTTTATTATTATTGCAGCCACCGCACTAGCCGTCATTATTTCCAATCCAAGTCCGGTGATACGATACGATACGATACGATACGATACGATACGATACGATACGATACGATACGATACGATACGATTTATTTTATGCAAGCGATCATGGAAAGGCAAGTCCCTAATACCTGGCTGCATCCATGTATAAGGGATTTCTGGGAGCTGATAGTCCACGATTTCACAGAGGTATTGTTAGTTATGTGATGCAATAACAGCTCTTGTAGTTCCTGCTGCATCATGAAGGAGCCAGTTCCTATAGACAAGCACAGAGCCATAGCATCATGTTACCTATAAGAGCCAAAAAAGTGTTTCCATTGCAGTTTTGCAAAATATGGCTTTTAAGAATCACCTGAAATACCATCCCATGCCAGCGTAAAAACTCGTATTTCATATTTCCAATTTCATTTTGCTCAGTTTGAGGGTTTATGGAAACCCACCTAAAGATTCGACACTATAAATGTGACACACAAGAGCTCCTCTCTTTGTTTTATAGCATCTGTATTATATGTAGAATTAAATTGGTTTACAGTAAGGTTGCGTTGCTGCTGTTTCCGTCCTCAGAGTCTCGTGTCATGTTGAAATACTTTATGTTGATGAGCGGAGCAACGGCGCTCGCGCTGTAAACATAGACCTTCATAACGGCTTTTAATTTCCCCAGCGTCGCCCCCCTGATTGATGACCGCAGGACGGGGAGGTGTAAAAGCCTACACTCACTCCGTCAACACACACACACAATGACCGCACACCTGTCACGCCGCTCTGTCGTGTTGTCGCGGCTCCAACGGGGCCACGGGACGAGTTTCTGAGCAGGGGACCCGAAGAGGCAGCGCTCTGTCTTTTTGTTTTCAGTTTCCATTTCTCTGGTCTGCAGAGAGTTGGATCTGTTACGGTTGAGCTCACTTACATCTCCTGAAGACACAGAGGAATATCTTTCTCAACACACACACACACACACACACACACACACACACACACAGTAAAGATGGTTGAATAATAAACTTGTACTGACATGTATACTCTCTCACACACACTTTTTCTCTTAATAACCTCCCAAAACAACCTTGAAGGTGCACAGCAGCTCTCTGCTCGTAAACACATATCTCCACTGTAAAATTGTGTGTGTGTGTTTGTGTGTGTTCAGTGGCTGCAGCCAGGCACCCCCCAGTACACAGAGGCAGTTTTCAGGGCTGCTTCTCGGTGCCCACACGGAGCTCGCTGGCTGCAGGGCATGATGTAATCCCTCTCCTTCTGAGAGAAAAACGCTGAGCAAAGCAGCACAACTCCCTGATCGAATTCTCTCACTGCAGCAGCAACTTTTTCTTCCCCTGGCTTTATGAGTTTGCAACTTTGCACAGCCGCTCCAGCCTCCTATAGACGGACAAAAGAGGGAAAGAGAGGATGATGGTTTGCAGGAGGTCCTGTGGAGGCTGCAGTGCATGCACACATTTTATTGTAAGTCCTCTGCAGTAAATAAAGGGTTAAGTGTGGGCAGCATTACAGTAGTAGCCGAGCTAAGAGGAAAACAATTTGCATGTGTTTACTTCTGTTGCTGTTATCAGTTTTAGAAGCAGTGGCGCTGAGCTTGCTGATATTTTTGAAGCCATTTCTGCCTGTGAGAATGATAACTTTGATTGATTATCATTACAAACTGAATATCTCTGGATTTTGCATTGTTAGGCACCAAACAAGACATTTAAAGATGTCATGGAAAAATGTAACAGGCATGTTTTAGCTGTTTTATAGAGCAAGGATTTATTGATAAAATAATTGGCAGAT
The DNA here is from genome assembly GCF_026936395.1 of Plectropomus leopardus. Classification (NCBI taxonomy): domain Eukaryota; kingdom Metazoa; phylum Chordata; class Actinopteri; order Perciformes; family Serranidae; genus Plectropomus; species Plectropomus leopardus. The sequence continues at coordinate 3,343,770 of NC_142190.1, read as the reverse complement.
TAATTGATAATAAAAACAGTCATGAGTGCAGGGGTAAGCAACCTTTACACTATCAAAAGAGCCATTTTGCCTATTATCTTTTTTAAAATTATTTTAAAAATGTATTTATGTGAACGTAGGTGACCATGAAGACCTGAAAAAAACATGTAAAAAGGGGAAAAAATAGATAAATATGTAAAGAAATGAAATAAAAACATAAAAAATGAATAAGAAATACAATATATGCTAAAAAATAAATTATTTTTATGCATTATTTGTCAGAGCCACTTGAGAAGAGCTCAAGAGTTTAATGCATAAGTGGAATAAATTTGAAAACAAGTTGCACTGACAGAGGACAGAAATGTTTACGACAGAGCTGACTCACCTGTCATCAGGTCGACACGTCATATTATTGCACCACGCACACACAGAATAATCATATCCTGCTACATGAGATATGTTTGAGCGGCCTCAGAGAGGCAGAGAGTTATCTCAACGTGCAGGAACAGTCGCTGTTTAGACGACGGCTTTATTTGCATACCAGCACGTCCTCTGCGTTTTTGATGTTTCCATGCAGCAGAGTCTTTGGCAGCTGATGTAAACTGCTTGATGTTATTTTTCCTCACAGACACGTTTGTGGTCTTTGTGCGCTGCTGCGTGCATCGGTGTGTGTTTGCGTGATGGATGGCGCTGTCAGTCCCCAGTATGGCCCCAGTGGACATGTTGGCGGTGTGACGCGTGCCTTAGCAGGTTTCTGGGGTCCCACTCAGCCATCACATCGCTGCCCGTAACACGCACGCACAACCTGCTCCTCTTCAAAAAGATGAAAGAGTGTGTTTTGTGTGTGAGCGTAGAGATGAGGTTACAGAGTGGTTTTGGTCGACTCTGGCTCAGTGTGGTTAAACAGCTGGAGACCGGCCTGTCTGCTCTGAGCAGGGGTCCCTCTGTGTGATGTCCCCCTGCAGCAGAGCCGTCACTCAGCTGCCCAGTGTGAGCGTGAGGCGGCGAAGCAGCACAGCAGAGCTCACTATCTGTTACATCTGCAGTCCCAGCATTTTTTATGCATTTATGAAAATTTTATTGTCTATAAATATGAAAATTTGTCTTCAGTTTCACCATAAGATGCACAAAAGACAGCAATACATACAATACATAAAAAAGTATAAAAATAGATCTCAGTGATACATTCAGGCAGATGTCATTTACAATAAATAAATATTCAAGTAATAAGTTATTATTATTATTATTATTATAAATTTTATTGTGCATATTATTATTATTATAACAACAACAACAACAACAGCAATAATAATAATAATAATAATAATAATAATAATAATAATAATAATAATAATTATTATTATTATTATTATTATTTTAACAACAAATTTTAGTTATGTGTAAGCTTTCATATAAGAAAATTAAGATAAAAATGCATTAAAATAGACATAAAACAGACCAATAAGGGAATTCAGACATTATTAAGACATTTTATTGTGGAAAAGTTACATATTACATTTTCAATAATAAAAAATAAATCCTAAAACAAACAGGACGCTGGTGTAAATAGGGTTAAAACAGGCTGTGGTCACGTGACAGAAGTTCAACACTAAAATTAAAGCTGAATTGTGAGCCGTAATGTGCGTATAGATGTGTTCACAGCGATGGATTTCTTCTTCTGTGCCAGCGTCGGGGTCAATGTGAGCTCAGCGGGAGGAGCCTGATCCATATTCTCCCTGCAGAGGTTTATTGTTGTTGTTTGGAGCGTTGTGAATGAGGGACAAACACACAACAGGCAGGTTTCTCTCAGCTGGCTTTAAAAGTTTTGTCTTCAGGTATAAATAGTGCACTTCTTCCTCCTGACGTGGACACACAGCTTGTTGGCGAGCAGGAAGCATTTGCATCAAGGTGGCCGGTTGTCATGGCAGCCTTTGTCCTTGCCATGGAAACGAGGGCCGGTTATTGAGAGTGACAGGTGGATTTAGAGCCGTCCGTCAGGAGAGGTTAGCAGTGAGAGTGATGTGAGCTGACGCTGGGCGGAGGTCAGTGGGTGGGTGGCGGGTTAGACGGGACTGCAGATTTCACTGGAGTGGTTATGCAATTTGGTCAGAGCGGACCGACTGCCACACACACACACACACACACACACACGCACACACACACGCACAAACACACACGCACACATACCACAGTCCTGATTCTCAGGAGAACCTCTGGATATAGTGATTTTCCAGGCCTGGAAAGTGTTAGAAAACTAAATATACCCTGAAAGCTTCGGAAAAGTTGTGAAATTTTGTCTCAGAAACCTGTTTAATAACACATTATGTGTTTAAGAACCGTCATAAATTAGAAAATCCAACTATTCTTTCAGTTTTTACAGTTTCTGACTGTGACAAATGGTGTATTTTTTAGTGATTTTTGTCCTTCCAAACCCAGGAAGGGTTTCTTTGCTTTCTTTAAGAATTACCAAAATAAATCTTAAAAACAGGAAAAAATGAATTGCCCTTGTTTTCTTAAAAAATGCTAAATATTATGAAAGAAAAAAAAATACCAAAAATTCTCAAAGAAAAAATAGCATATTTTAAAGTTAAAAATTGCCAAAAAAAAGAAAGAAAAAAAGGCACAAAAAGCCAAAAACTTAAAAGAAAAAAAGCCTGATTTTTTTCTTTAAAAACTCACCAAAAAAATTCAAAAGAAAAAAAAGTTTTGTTTTTTTTAAATTGCCGAAAATTGGTAAAGAAAAAATATATTAACATCTGAGCTGGCTGCAGCCCTCTCGTTCAATCCTGGACCAATTTTAAAAATTGTTTCCTTTAGTCAGGTAGACTAAATAATAGGGTTGAAAAATTCGAAAGTTAGCCTTTAAAGGATCACATAGGAGGTTTTGCGCTTCTTTGTTATCATGATAACCACAAATAACTTCAACATATCATCAGTTATTATTTTCTAGGTTTTTAGGAGGGATTCTGACTTTTTATGAAAATCAAATTCCAGCTATTTCCTTAAAACAGTCAATCTAGCTCTCGTTTAGTCTGCTGCTTTATGTTTTGTCATCGTGTCCTCATTTTTGGCAATAAATGCAGCTGCACTCGGGGAAAAGTCGGCTGCTGAAAAGTGCTGCACTCACTCACTCACTTGTTTTAAAATCTAACCTGGAGGACAGACCATAACCAGAGTGTGACGTTATGAAAAGCATCATGGAAATTTATCTTTATTTGCATTTCCCTGAAAAGGCGATTGTTCAGCGGTTCACGCTTAAATGTCACATTTCAGAGTCAGAAATCTCCAAGGAGTCAAATGGATATAATAAATGGCATCATGCACTGACAGCCATTAATCTTCATTTATTTAATGCCCAGACGTTCATATTATAGCTGTGTTATAGTTTCTTGGTTTTAGGATGTTTCTTGGATTTTATGATGTTTCTAGGAATTTAGGATATTTCTAGGATTTTAGGACATTTTAGGAGTTTTGGATATATCAGGGATTGCAGGACGTTTTTTGGGTTTTATGACGTTTAAAGAATTTCAGGACATTTCTAGGATTTTTGCACATTTGTAGGATTTTAGGACATTTCTTGGATTTTCTGATTTCAGGACATATCTGGGATTTTAGGAAACTTCTCTTATTTTATGACGTTTCTAGGATTTTAGGAGGTCTTAGCTAGGACCCCTGTCGGAGAGTGTGGCTGATCTTTCACTGCCACTTTTTTGATAAACAAGCTATTTTGATGCTGTTTTATGCACACTGGCTCGTTATGTATATTAAAAGTACAAAAACACTTCCCAGTGTGAATGACTTTATTTTCATTTTGAACTGAAAATAGTTGGGAGCCACCCAGCCGTTATCGGGAGCCAAATTTAGCCTGCGGGCAGTAAGTTAAGTATCCCTGCTTTAAGGTGTCAGATGGAAATAATAAATGGCGTCGGATTGACAAGCAGTATTCTACATTTATTTAATACACTGACATTTGTATTATTGCTCCACACTGTGAGGAAAACACTGGCAGCATTTAATTTTTTTTCTGATTTGATTTAGTGAATTCACTCTGATCTTTTCGTAATACATTTTCTTCCACGTGTGAAACTAGTTGCTCTGAAACTGCTGAGGTAGTTTTCTCCCCACGAGGCAAATTTAAACACTGTGGACTCTGTCACAAAGACTTATGCAGACGCTGAAGCAAGCAATTCTGCAATTGCCGATCTATGTGTCTGTGTGTGTGTGTGTGTGTGTGTGTGTGTGTGTGTGTGTGTGTGTGTGTGTGTGTGTGTTTACCCTGTTTTCCGGTGCGAGCCATTCCTCATTAACTGCAGCCTCATTGATCTGAACCCATCCACACACAGCAGAGCCTGTGAGTAATTGTGTAGAGCATGTTTCTGTAATGTGAGTGACACAGTGAGAGCGTCTGTGTTTCCTCATGGGCTGCTCTAATTTCCCAAAGCATCATGTTGAGCACAGAGGAGGTCCAGAGAGAGAGAACAACATCAAATACATCATGTGTGTGTTTGGTATTAAAATATGAGGGAAAAACCCTGAAAGATCTCTAATCTCGGCGATGTGTTTTTAATTTCCTGGTCTGTTTTTGTTGCTTGTTGATGTTTTTTAATCTCATGAGTATTTGGCCCAAATGATGTTGCGTCACAAGTTTCATAATGTGATCTCTCCAGTATTACAGAATTATAAAATGTCAGCTGACATGTCAGGTTTTGGAGTCAGTCCCTCAGTATTAAATAAACAAAACTGTTCTTTTTTTTCTTTGCATTTACTTAGACATTCCCACAGTCTGAATACACCAGAATGAAATGCAGTCGAGTGAAAGTCAGACATGTGGACAAGCCACAGATGCTCCTCAACTCTGCAGCGCTACAAAACACCTGTTTGATGCCTGACAAACACTGGAAAAACAGACTAGTCGCTACAAAATACTCATTTTTGGTGTCTGAAAGTTGCTTAAAAAACAAACAAACAAAAAAACAGTGAAGAGGCCCTGTATTTCGCTTCAAAATACCAAGGTTTGATGCCTAAAAAGCCGCCGGAAAAATACAGTAGGGTCACCTAAAAACCACCTACATCTGGTGCCTAAAAACGGGGAAAAACAGACAGTTTGCTGCAAAACACCTAAGTTTGATGACTAAAAAACACTGGAAAAACAGACTAGGTGCTACAAAACATTAAAAAAATGAAAATTGCTGCTGGAAAAACAGTGACAGGTTGCCACAAATTACCTACATTTGGTGCTTAAAAGTTGCTAAAAACAAACAAATAAAACAAGCAAAAAAAAAAAAAACATCGCTATAAAACACCAATGTTTGGTGCCTAAAAATCTGCTGGAAAAACACAGGAGGGTTGCCAAAAGCCACCTATGTTTGATGCCTAAAACGGCGTGGGGCAAAAAAAAAAGGTTGCTTCAAAACCTTTACTTTTGGTGCTTAAATTGTTGCTTGAAACAACGATGTTTCATTACAAAACGCCCACATTTAAAACCCACTGTGCTTGCTGTTCATTCTTGCAACATTTTTTAAATTTATTTGTGTTCTTAGCCAACTTGTCATTTACATTTTGTAAAATGAAACTAAAAATTTGGTATTTTATCTAACATGCGGACCCCAGCCCGGTGACTGAGGAGAAATCTGGACCCCTTTGGAGTGACCAGTTTGGAACAGCTGTTCCAGTAGCTCTGTGGTCTCCACTGCTGGCATCTCAGCTGAGCTAATGGTACAGTACAGTTATGGCTGTCAGCTCTTGCTCAGCATTTTAGTGGCACTGAAGTTACATCTTCTAATGTGCACTGATGGCTTTTAGCTATCCAGAGACTGTCAGGTCGGCCATTGCACCCATGAAGGTCAACTTTGTGTCCATTTCAGGCCCTGAACCCTCAGTATGACCTTTTCATTTGTTTATTTTTTTACAAGGAAAACCTTTGCAATAACATCTCTGTGACTCCGTCTCCAGTGCAGCTCTGTATTACAGCTGACAAATGATTCACTGAGTCACTACATTGTGGAGTTGTTTGGGTGTCTTGTAAAAGCAAGTATGTATTCAAATAGTCCAATAAATAGTTAATCAGTAGGCTTGCTGGATGCTGTGTTAGTTTGCAGCAACATCATTTGAATAATTTCCAAATGAAAAATCCAAAGCACCAATCTGCAGACGGCTCCGCTGCAGCAGTGTTTGGTTTGGGTGGTTGTTAAAATTATATGAACCAGAAAGCCAGTTTTGGTTGGTTCCTCATAGGACAGTACACGGTGTTTACCTAAACATCATGCATGAACACCCACACTGTTGATTTTTTTCCCCATAAACTACAAGAGGACAGTCTTTATTGGCCTGTTTGGAAATAAAGCAACATCATTCAGTCAACAGAGAAACACACTGATATACTCAGAGCATTTTATGTACAGTAACTGCTGGTTTTATGTGTGCATGGGTTTGGTGCTTCCTCCTCGGCTGCGGGTGTTTGTGAATGCAGCATTGTTGCCTTCATTTGAACGAGTGCTATCTGAGAGGTTTTACATCAGTGGAAGTATTCAGCGGCGAGCAGCTCTCTTTATTTTCACATCACTCCTGTGGCAGTAGAGTTGAGTCAGCTTCTCACTCCGTGTTGTTGAATTTGAGTCAGAAAAATGGGACCAGCGGGACTTAAGTTGTGACATAACGTTTGCCCGACTGCCTTAGTGACATAGACGGCTGCCAGTGAAGGTGTTTAGGTCAAACAACACGTCAGCGCACTCATGGCTTTCTTCTTCGAGGCCGCGTGCGTCATTCGATCTCTCCTTTCCAGCAATGGTGAGTCGGGCCACCCTGTTTTTGTAGTTTCTCTGGACTGTGGATATATATAAATATATGTGTGTGTGTGTGTGAGCTGATCTTGACAGCCTCTTGTAGGTCCACTTCCAACTCAGTCTGTAGTAAAATTTTGCATAATGTTTCTGCAAACTAAGGATATGTTATATTTGCATGTTGTTATGTAGCAGAAACCTTGAAAACAACGCTGTGGTTAATGTGTGGTTGGGTTACAGGACAAAAAAGACTTGGTTATCGTTTGGAAAAGATCACGTTTTAGCTTCAAATACCTGCTTTTTGCAGTGCTATCCACACTTGAAAAGCGGTAATGTCTCAGTAAAAATAAAAGGTTTTTAACACTATTAGGAGACTAGTAGGTCACAAAAACCCCTATTTTGTGCCTATAAAGCAGCTGGGAAAAGACAGATAGGTTGCCACAAAACACCCATGTATTTTGGTAGTTAAAAGCTGCTGGAAAAAAAAGACATTTTGCTTCAGAACACCCATGTTTGGTGCCTCAATAACCTCTGGAAAAAGACTTATGGGTTACTACGAAACACCCAAGTTTGGTGCTTAAAAAGCTGCTGGAAAAAGAGTGACTGGCCGCTACAATTCAGCCCCTTTTGTGCCTAAAAGCCACTGGAGAAGAGTGACTTGTTGCGACAAAGCAACCACATTTGTTGCCTCAGATCCAGTGGAAATAGTGACAGGTTGCTACAAAACACCATTTGTTGCCTAAGAACCCACTAGAAAAACAGCCGTGTGGCTACAAAACATTCACGTTTAGTGCTTAACGAGCTACTGGATAAAGACTGATTGGTTGCTACAAAAGACCTATGTTTTTTGCTAAACGTGCCATGAGAAAATGATGGGTTGCTACAAAACTATCTATGTTTAGTGCCTAAAATTCCTCTGGAAAAGCACAGTTAGGTAGCTACAAAACACCCACACTTGAAGCCTTGAAAGAGAGTAATAGGTCGTTTCAGAGCACCTGGATTTGGTCCCTTAAAAGCAGCTGGAAAAACAGACAAGCTGCTACAAAACTTTAGCTATGTTTTTTGCATTGAAAGCAGCTGGGAAAAGGTTTGACATAATATGTAAGAAACCTGTAACGTATTCCTGGCAGAAACATACAATGCCAACATTTTCCTCTGGACACTAAAGTGTCACTTCTCTGCAGTGATGCATCAGAATGAGTCTGTATTGATTTCTCAGTGGGATCCTCCACCTCTGCACGTTAGTCAATCCTTTTACTCAAAGTTATCTCCTGTTTAATCACGTGTCATGTTCAGCTTGTCCCCATTTTAACCCTGTAAATGTGTTTGTTTGGGGACCGCTCTATTGAACAGTAATGACACGTTCGGGCTGATGAATCCCCTCCGTGGACCGACAGCGCAGCATTGATTTCTGTGTTTGTCACACAAGGGGATTGTCAGGGTGCATTAGCTGAGCTGAGGCGGCGGACATTTCAGCCCGTCAGAGCGTGTGCGTATGAACACGTGCATGTATGGGCTCGTGCACATGTGAGCACTGAGACTATTGCACTGTTTTAGCAACGCAGCAAAACAGCAATGCAGCCGAGTGATGTTTGGAAATTATTTTGTGAAATCGGTACTTCTCATTGAACCAAAGACTTCTGAGGCAAAGCGAGGATGAATATATTCATTTACAGTGAGCTTTGTAGCTCATTAACTGTAATATTTAATTTATTTATATATAATTGGGAGGAGTATTTAAAAAAAAAAGCATAGAATGACTGATGTAACAGACGTGTGTCGATAAAAAGACTCCCATTCAGACGATACAATAGTCTTTATACCAGCCTCCCCAAGGACTCAAATCTCAAGGGTACTAAAATGATTAACAGGATAGAAAAACACAAAAGAAACACATTTACACAAAAGAAAATTGTTTCTTTTAAGACGCTTTCTTCTCTTTACTTTATCTCTTGTAAATTACTGATTTTACCAACTTAGTCCCCTAAAAACTGGACGTACCTGTAGACATATGCAACATGTGAGGAGGACATAAATCTTCTTTTTTGTGGGACACAAACCCGAATGTAGGTCCACTGAACTTGATTTGCTTAAGGGCCACTTTTGCAAAGTGTTTTGGGACATTTCCAGGATCTTAGGACGTTTCTAGGGTTTCAGGACGATTATGCGTTTTTATGAGACTTTTGGGATTTTAGGATGTTTGCAGGATTGTAGGACATTTCTAGGATTTTAGGATGGTTCTGGAATTTTTTGGAAGATTTCAGGATTTTCGAACATTCCTAGGATTGTAGGACATTTCTAATACTTCAGGATTTACTTTTTCTTAGATTTTTGGATTTTAGGGTCTTTGCTAGGACCTCTGTCGGAGCGTGGAGGGGATCCTCCACTCGCACTTTTATTTAATGATACGAGCTCTATTTTTATGCTGTTTTATGCACTCTGGCACTTTATGTATACTAAAAGTACAAAAACAATTCCCTTCGTGAATCACTTTATTTTATTGTGAGTTAGAAAATGGTTGGGGGGCCCTAAAGGATCAGAACAGCTGCTCTGCTACAACTGAATAAAAACATGCACTGAACCACACTGCTGTCAGCTTCAACACTTGTCAAGACAGATGAAAGAAAATCTATTTAAAATAAATGATGATAAAAGAAAGTAATTCCCAAAGCACCCACAGAAAGTTAAATTCACCAATAACTGCTAAGCAAATAGTGTCTTGGTCCTCCTGTGCTATTGCAAATACTTAAATGAGATAATATTCTTAGATTTGGTGCAAAAGTTGTCCCCTTTCTGTTTAAATGAGCCTCACTGCAAAAACAGTTCACATCACAAAGATCAGTGCAAACAGACACACACTGAAATGATTACAGAACTGGTGGTTGACCAAAGCGCACTGACAGATGGGATATTAAGTCCCAAATACAGCTTCTCTCTTTACATTTAAATTATTTGCCTGTTTTCTTCTGCTCTGTGTCATCGTTCTGCTGTTGTTTTGTCGGTGCAAAGGCGACATTAGACTTTGCAAACTGCACTCAGCTGCAAAACTTTATGGGCACGTTTGCACTGTAATATTATTTGCGCAACTTCTTTTGTGTCATTTATTTTTCACACACTTTTGATAAGATTGTTACATTTTTAAATTCCTGCTTTCTGGCCTTCAAACAATGAACTCTCACCTGCATTAAACCATTTCCTCCTTCGCTGTAAACCTCTCTTCCTCTTTGTTATCTGATGGTTTGGTGTAGTTGTGTAGTGTAGTCCCGTCAAACTGCAGAAGTTTACTGCTGTTCAGGAAGCACATCTGCGACTAGAATTTACCTTTATTATGAGCTCTGTTCTTTATAATTTTATCAAACTTGGAGAAGTGACCCGATTATGACAGAAATATGTCAATACAGAAGTGGACTTCAGTGACGTTAATATGTTTCACTGCTAAGAAAGCTTTAACCAAACTCATGACAGTCCTTAAGTGTAAAACTGATCATTTATATGTCTTGTGCATTAAATATTTTTTTAAAAGATATCATTGCTATTATTGGTAAAAAAAGGCTTTATATATCAATATAGCTGACCTGATAAAGCCAATTAAGGATGCAACTAATGATTTTATTAACTGCTGATTAATCTTTAGATTATTTTCATGATTAATTGTTTGTTAAAAAAAAAAAGAAAAAGCCTCTTACAAAATTCTAGGGTCAAAGGTGATCAAATGTCTTTCTTTGTTTCCAAATCCCAAAAATATTAAATGTACTCTTTTGTAAAGAAAGACAGAAAGAGAAAGGGAAAAAAATCTCAAATTTTACAACCATAATATGTCAGATTTTTGCCAATTTTGCTTGAAAAACAACAATCAATTGATTATCAAGATAATTGTTAATTAAATAAAAGATTAAGTGTCAAATCCCAATTACTAAAAGGTTACAAAAAAAAAAAAAATCTGTTTTCTTTCTGTACAATAATTTTAAACACTTATAAGATATATAAATGTAGTTTTCCTTACACTTTTTTCCCTATTTTTCACCCTTGACCTTTTTTTTCTTCTTTTTTTAAAAAAATCAGTTGGTGGGACAGTTGTAGTCAAGTTGCTCATTGCATTTTTTTCATGTATTTAAAATAAATCAAGCCAAGTTTCTCAAGTTTAACAAATTTAATTGGTTCGAAACGCGTCTGAATGCACCACAAAAAAAGTAAATCCAGGTGTTAAAGGGTTAATATCAGAGTGATTGCAATTATTATATATAAATTGTGCAGCCCTTGTCAGGGAAGTTAACTTTATTTTTATTTACGAAAATATCTAACTTTTAATTCACTGTAATTGCAGAAATATCCGTGCATGTGTATCATGGGCAGAATAACTGACGCGTCCTGAGGCTGATGTATTGATTATCAGTGAGTCTTTCTGTCTGTCTCCATGTTCTCCGTTGTTTTGACTGACTGTTTTGGGTCTGATCTCCTCCCTGATTGGTCGAGCAGCAGCCACCAGGCGGATAAGACATTTTCACAGTCTCACCCCTCTTTTGTCTCTGGGTCTGTCTCTGTGTCTCACCCCGTCTTGCATTATTATCTGTCTAATCCGACTATGTACTATGTACTATGTACTAATGAGTAGAAATAATGACCACTCGCACACCAAATTGCTCTCAGAGATTCGTTTAAACACACAAAACGATCCACATTAACAGTTTAGCACTCAATGCATACTAAGCTGACATTAAATATCAGAGAGTTCAAGAGACTGTGAGGACGCTAGAAGCATGCAGCTCGTGCACGTGTGTGTGCACGTTGTTGTCATGGTCCGGAGAGCCGAGTATTTGCTCTGCTTTGTCTGCAATGCTCAGACTGTGTCCTCAGTGATGGACTAACCCCCGCTCAGCACAGCAGGCATGTATTTCTGAATGATTTCTGCAGCCTATTGATGTCTCTGCAAAGGAATCGTGGCCTACATTTTTGTAAAAGATGGAACAGACGCTGGTGCGAGATGTGACTTCTTTGTTGAGTGCACCGTGTAAGGCTTTCTGCGCTGTCCATCCACAGGGTTATCCCGATAATCCCAGGATTTTAAGCTTCCAGTGGCCGTGTCTCGCCCTGTGTTCAATTTTAAGGATGCTTCTCTCTTCATATAAACTAATGTTTGGACGAGAACTGCTAAAAACGAAAAAGTCTTTCCTCGTCATTTAAAAAAAAAATCCACGTTCATGTTGTGAAAACATTCCTCGTGTACACAGATCTGCAAAAACAACCAAAAACGCTGAAGTATGCATGCCAGGCCAGTGAGATTATTAGCTAATTTTTTTATGGTTTTCCACATGATTATTTCCAGAATTAAGTACCAGGAGAATTCAGTGTTTGAAATTTAGGACGTACTAAAAAAGGCTGCTTTGCCTGGGGGCCACATTTGCAAAGTGACAGGGAGGCCAAGGGCCACAGCAGCCCCATACATGTTTCTAGGATTTTAGTATATTTCTAGGGTTTTAACTAGTTTCTCTGAGTTTAGGAAATTTCTAGTCTCTAGGATATTAGGACATTTCTCAGATTTTTGGACATTTCTAGGATTTTAGGACACACAGGGCTGTCCCTCAAAACGTTTTGGCGGTTTGAAAACTACTTGAGCGGTAGATTGCAAAGTGTCCAAGGTAATGGTGTGTTTTCTAGCTTTTTGAATATGCAAAACGGTGTCCCACAAGGGTCAATATTGGGTCCTATTTTATTTACGATTATATAAATAATTTGTGCTGCAATGTTGGCAATATAAACTTATATTTTTATGTGGACGACACTCTTTTGTGTAGTTCTGCCTCGTCTTTGCGGGAGGAGAATTTGTGAATTGAGACTCAACCGTGATGAAACTAAAATGATCCGTTTTTTAAGGTCGGAGCAGACAGCTGAAATCTGATTGGTAATTTAAGTAATAACGCGACTGATCAAGTCTCAACTTTCAAATATGGACTTCTTCTCAGAAGACGATCTGTCTTAAACATCACATCAAGCGTCTATCATTAAGTTAATTTCTCAGATAACATGAACAGTTTTCTGTTGTCATCTCGCGCTCACACACACTCACAACTTGAGCAGAGTGGAATAAGCTCGCCTGTCAGGAGGCCAGAAGGTGTGCAGAAGAGCCAGAGAGGGAACAGATGGACGAGAGGGAAAACAAACACGCTCACATATTTGAAGAGCAGATCTTTTTTCTGTCACGATCACAGCACACTTGGAGTCGGACAAATGACCCCACCTCAGTTTTTTAACCCCGTCCTCACAGTTATACGTCTCGTGTCGTGTCATCTTGCAGCTTCTCTGTTTTCTCTGCACGCTTCGGCGAATCAGCTCGAATGCACCGTTCGTCTGCTGTTTGCCCAACAGCTCCAGAAAAACCATATGGTATCTGTGACCACATACATGCAACCAACAGATGAAGGGAGTTATTTGATTGGCAGGTGGGCGGTCCAGCCGGTTTACGGTGCGTGTCAGAAGGTGACAGACGGCGGCGTGTCGGCCACTCTCGGCACCCATCAGCATTAGCTTGATGGTGTGTGTCGTCCCAGTGGGGATTGACCCCTGCTTTTATTTTTCAATTAGTTCGCATTTGTGGCTCGTTAGAGTTGTCTGGTATTCTTACACACACGAACACACACACACACACACACACACACACACACACACACACACACACACACGCACACACTCTCCTGAGCACACGCATGTCTGCAGGATGGTGGATTCACACACATTAGTGCTTTGAAGTGGTGGTTGAGCTCGGCGTGGGCTGGATGCAGTCAGATAGGCTCACCTACGCATCTCCCACATAATTTTCAAACATTCTGCTTTTACACCAGCCCACTGATTTTTGGGATAGTTACACAAGCTTCTCCTGTTCCAAAATCATAAAATGAATACTGCACCTTGTAGATAATCAGGTTTTGTACACCATTAAGTAAAAAAAAAGAAAAAGAAACCCTGAATCAGGGTTCAAACAGTCATGAAAAACCTGGAAAAGGAACAGAATATGCAAGTAGCAATTTCCATACATGGAAAAGTTTTGGAAAACACAATATACCCTGAAAATTTTGGAAAAGTCATAGAAAAAATGTTTTAATTCTTGGTTTTTTAAAGGAAAAAAAGCTGTTGTTTTTTTTAATGGAAAGAAATTTTAAAGAAAAAAAAAAAACAACGGCAAATGGCCAGGGTGTGATTTCTTTAGAAATTGACAGTAAAATAAATAGAAAGTACAGCTGTTCATAGTTGTATGCCCCCTCCTAAAATCAAAATAAAAAAGATAAATCTGTCCCCAGTACTTAAAAAAAATTGACCTGACTTTTTGCACCAACCCCTGCCTTCTTATACATAACAAATAGACCCTTCGTTATGTTTAAATATTAATTTTTAAATATATGTATTTCAAAAAGCCTGTGTATAGTGATGACAAAGAACAGATAATGACTATAATGAGTATAGAAAAGCTAATGCACCATTTAATGTAAGTAAACAGAGAACGCTGAAAGCGCCATATTGCAGGGGATTTAGTTCAATAAAAACACAGATTTGGGTTTTTAGCTTTCTTACCGAATCGGGTCCATTTGATAGATTTGGAAGTTTATTTTGTGGCTGAAAAATGTTTTAATGCCAATGACTGAAAGGCAAAATGATAACATTACTTAATCATGGTTTGAAAGGCAAAATAAACTGTTTTTAAAGCTGTTTTTTACAGTTATGAAGATTTATTTTTTTGGATGCTAAATGAGACACATGAGAAATTTCCATGTTAAATTTTCAGCGACTTTAAAGAAAACTTCCAAAAACGTTTGTGCATGCTGTCAGTTTTAGTTAACTGGTATCTCTACATGCAGTAAACAAAAAAAACCCTTCTTTTTTGTGTTCACCATCGTCTCTAAAAAGACTTCAGATGTAAAAGGTGTCAACCAAACGTTTTTTATGTCTCACACAGGCTTTTTATATCTCTCCCTGCCTTTTTTGATATTGCCTTGTTTTCTTCGGCGTGTTCTTCTGAAGCAGCAGGAGTCTTTTCAGAGTCGGCGTCGTTCCTTTTCACTGGAGCTGTCACTGGTACTCCGGCCTGATGCCAGCGGTGTCACTGGACATGAATATCCACCGCGATACCGACACTGAAAAACCCAGAGATACATGAAAACAACATTTAACTGAAAGGAAGAAAGGGACGTGTAGAGTCCTCAGCACGGAGGCTGATTAAATTTAGTCTTTACTGATTTTCTGCTCATTTTTGGCCAATTCTTGTTTTTTTTTTTTTACATTTTTATTCCCAGAATAAATGGAAGATAACAGGAAAATTCAATGTTTGAAACTGAGGGAGTATTACATAAGAGAGACTCAACTTGCTTTGCTTGAGGGCCACTTTTTTGCAAAATGACAGGAGGCCAGGGGCCAGTCACAGTGGGCCCATACGTGTTTCTAGGATTTTAGGACATTTCTAAGATTTTAGGACATTTCTATAATTTTAGGACATTTCTATAATTTTAGGCTGTTTCTACAAGTTTCTAGGATTTTATATCTCCATGAAGTTTTGGACATTTCTAGGATTTTAGGACATTTCTAGGAGTTTAGAGACATTTCTCAGGTTTTAGGACATTTCTTGGATTTTAGGACATTCAAGAATTTTTGAGGAATTTCTCAGATTTCAGGACATTTCTACGACTATTGGACATTTAAGGATTTTAGAGACATTTCTAGGATTTTAGGACAATTCCAGGATTTTATGATGTTTCTTGGATTTTAGGACATTTCTAGGATTTTAGGCTGTTTCTAAGACATTAGGGACTCAGCTAGGACCTCTGTCGGGGGGTTTGGGAGATCCTCCACTGACATTTTTTTTATACTAAAAGTACACAAACAATTCCCAATGTGAATCACTTTATTTTTATTGTAAATTATTAAATGGTTAGGGGCCACCCAGCACCCTATCAGGAGCCAGATTTGGCCCGCGGGCCACATGTTGAATATCACTGTACTAGTTTATTCTCTCTGAGTCGTGGTTGTGAGTCACCGGATTCAGCGCTGGCCTTGTTCTCTGTGGTGAAATGCTAATCAGCTCTCTTTTTCTCTTCATCTCCTCTCTGTGTCCTCCAGACTTTAACTACAACACAGATGGATACGAGGGGGACGGAGCGGAGGACGGAAAGTCCCAGGATGGCTCCGAGACGCTGCCCTATATAGATGAATCGCCCACCATGTCGCCCCAGCTGTGCGCCCCCCAAGGGCCCGACGGAGAAACAGTCTCCCCCACACCACCAGAGGGCCTGCTGGCAGGGGTAAGCACACACACACACACACACACACACACACACACACACACACACACACACACACACACACAGGTACAACAGGAGCAATCCTCCATACTTGAACATGTTGTAAGACAACGGGAAAACGTGACAGATGGAGAGCGAGCGAGCTGTAAATCACAGTCTGGATGTTTCGGGTCGTGGTTTCACGCCGGATGACTGATCAGGGGCCGAGTCTCTCAAAGCAGCTTCAAGGAGGTTTTAAGTGGTTAAATACTGAAACCTCTTTATGACCTACATCAGCAAACGAAACCATCAGAGAGAAGGCTGTTTCTATGTAGGACTCCTTTATCCTCGCTTTAAGTACAAAATTCGATATGACCCTTTCAAACGTTGTAAATTACGCCTCCTTCGTGCTTCCATGCATCCTTTATGATATCATAGATACACGCTGCAGTAGAGTCTGACGTTCACGTCTTTCTCCGTGTTATTAGCAGCAGTGGGAGGTTTCTCGTTAGCCTCCGGATCTGGACTCCGTGTAATTGTCAGCGATTAGCCACAATAGCTGGACCGCCTGCAGCACGCTGCAGGTGGCGGCAGCAGGAAGTGACCGCTGACCCACATCCAGTTCGACGCCATCAGCAGCAATCTGCCAGTTTGTGTGTGAACGCAGAACCGAGTTTATCCACAAAGATGTTTTAATCGTTGATGTTTTTTCTCGGTTTAGTCCTAAACACCAGTGAGACTCAACAAACGGCCTGCGGGCCAAATCTGGCCCCCAATAGGGTGCTAGGTGGCCCCCTAACCATTTTCTTATTTACTATAAAAATAAAGAGATACACACTGGGAATTGTTTTTGTACTTTTAATATGAAAGATGCCAGAGTGCATAAAACAGCATCAAAGTGCCAGTGAGGGATCCCCCACATCCTCTGAGGACCGAGCTAAGACCCTAAAATCCTAAAAAATGTTCTAAAATCCTAGAAATATCTCAAAATCCCCCCAAAATCCTACAGTCTTAGAAATGTCAGAAAATCCTATAAACGTCCTAAAATCATAGAAAATATCCAAAAATTCTAGAAACTCTAAATTCCTAGAGAAGTCTTAAAATCCCAGAAATGTCCTAAAATCAGTGAAACGTCCTGAACTCCTAGAAATGCCTTTAAATCCCATAAATGTCCTAAAATCCTAGAAATTCATAAAATTCTTGAAATGTGCTAGAATCTGTGTCCTAAATCCTAGAAACATCCAAAAATCAGAGAAACATCCTAAAAAACCAGAACGTCCTAAAATCCTAGAAATGCCTTTTAATCCCATAAATGTCCTAAAATCCTAAAACAACCTAAACGTCCAAAAATCCTTGCAGCATCTTTAATCCCATAAACTTCCTAAAATCCTAGGAAGTCTTAAAATCCTTAAAATGTGCTAGAAACGTACTAAAATCCTAAAAGCATCCACATGAGGCTGTCCCCTCAGCATAGCAGACTCAGTAATCCTGCTGTACACCTACATTTCTAATGTTGGCATTAAATACTGCAGGTGGCACTATTTTCTTGGTTTTTTTTGGTCACAGATGCTGATGTTTGTACAAACACTTTCCTCCTCAGTTTACTGCAAATAATCTGCTGCTGCAGGAAACATGAAACGTACTTTTTTGCTTTTTTTTTTTTCCAGTTTTGTCCAAACGGACGGCTGGTGTTTGGAGCTGATGCTGAATCTTTCATAAAATGGAAACACGGTCGTCTTTAAATCTCTCGTAAAAACGCCGTTTTCTGAACACTTCTGTCTGCATTTTTTTACTCGCTCCCTGCGCTGTGTCAGTAGGTCAGGGTTAAGCAGCGCTCTCATCGTGCCTCGCAGCTGTCTGTGTGTGACTGTGACTCTGTGTGTGACCACGTGTGTGTGTGTGACTCTGTGTGTGACCACGTGTGTGTGTGTGACTCTGTGTGTGACCACGTGCGTGTGTGTGTGTGTGTGAGTGGGAGCTCCAGCACCGGGGCCGGGACACTCAGCAGGAGTCATGTTGACCCTGACCTGAACCGACCCTCCCACACACACACACACACACACACACACACACACACACACACACACACACACACACACACACACACACACACACACACACGTGCAGCGTGACCTCTGCAGAGCTCGTGAGTGTTTTGGCTCAGACTTTTGTTTTGTGATTCACACCTTCGCAGCTTGCTTGTGTGTCATACATTTTAACAGAAGGGGAGAATTTTCGTGTAAAAAAACCCTTCTAACTTTTAACCCTTTGAAATATGAGAAAATCTGCTTTGATTTTCAAAAACATGGGAAATGGGCAATGAGCAACTTAAGAAAAAAAAAAGACCAAAAAAAGTATAAAAAATACAGCTAAAATGAGGGACTGTTTAATGTGTTTGTGAAATATTTGGATCCAGCAGATGACGACAACGACGAAGAAATGTACTAAGTGATGTAAAACTTGCAACGTGGTTGATGTGTGAGCTCAAATTAGGAGAATGACAAAAGGCCCTTAATTATAATATGCATGTTTGTGCACAAAATGTCAGAGAAGTTGCTGTTTGTGATTTTTTTTCCCCTTTCTTTTGTTGTTTTTGTTTTGTTTAGTACGCTCCAGTGTGTGCTTTGGTTGACAAGACTATATATATAGATCGATAGATAGATCGATAAATATGTGTATATATATATAGATCGATAGATAGATAGATAAATATGTGTGTGTGTATATATATATATATATATATATATATATATATATATATATATATATATATATATATAAATGTTATTAATATAAATGTTAATAAATTGTTAAAAATCAAATGTGCTTTAAAAAAATAATTATGTAAAAAAAAATATATATATATAAAACTATGATAATTTAAATACATTTTTTTGGGACATTTTTCCTTATCTTTTTAAAATAATTTTCCAAAGCTACTAATTTCTAACAATTTGCAGAACTGTTCTTAAAAAGTTGCTCATTTACTTTTGTTTTCAAAAGAAAAAAACAATTTAAATACTTGTGAATGTGCCTCAAAACAGCACAAAAATGGTGATGACGACCTACCAGGGTTAATACCTTTTGCAGAAATGCCTTTATCACCTTTTCCGTCCTGGATCTTCCTCTTGATCTGCTTCCTGCTGCTCTCTCTTTGGCGCTTTATTATCTCTTTTCCCAGCAGCTGTATCATCTCCACAGTGTAAACCCACCGTGGCCTCGATCATTGACCTTCTCGTTATGGTGATGATGTATGAATTATTAAGTTTATTGTTCTGTTGAATTCACTGTGATTCACTCTGTGCTCGTGTCTCCATCTAGTGGAAAGTTGTGGTAAAAACAGGGACTTTATAACAGTATAAGATTGTGTGCAGTTTTTCCTGATTGCTTTTTGTCTTTGAAACAGCCCATTATTGCAAAACTCTACACACTTACCTAAAATCCTCAAACCAAACCAGCAGGACAAGTCATGCAAAACTCCTCAAACTTTTAAAATTGCATTTTTGCGTTGATACGCTGCACACAAACCATCAAACTTTTTCTCTTTGAGGGCCAACTCAAACAGACACCTGCTGTTTTGTATTGTTAAGATGAAACATAGTAGTCCGATCCCATTACTCATAATCTAAATGACTTATTTTATTTGAGCTAATTTAATTTTAGTACTTTGATATTTGTTATATTACTTTATTAATATTTTTAATAATTATTTTATTTATTTATTTACTTTATACTGTTTATATAGCTACTTTGAAAACAGTTATTTTGACGGACAAAGCAAAGGTGGGAAAAATAAACATCCACAAACAAACAGAAAAATCTATAAAAGTCAAACAAAAAGGCAAAATCAAACCGCAAACACTAAAGGTCGACAAGAATAAAGCAAATAAAAGGAATAAAAAATATTTTTAAAAAGCAGATCTCAAAGGCAGTTTAAGTACTCAGTGAATAAAATTTTATAAAATATGATGAATAAATGAATATGATGTGATGAATATAGATGAGAAAGTAGATCAATTTAAACATGAAAAGATTGTAAGAACAGAACATAAAAACACAGAAAAATGGCAATGAGAAACTTGGTAAGAAATGTCCCACAAATTGCAAGAAAAGTCTCCTAAAAAGCCAAGGAGAAAATGTATCGAGAAATGATCATAATTATATTTAAAATTATGGTACAGAATTTTTATAATTTTTTTAAATAATATATTTATTTTTTTTGTATTATAATTATAATCTTTTTGCCCTGTTTTTTATCTATTTATTTATTTTTTACTTTCTCGCTCTTTGTTATTTTTTGTTTAATTTTTTAAAATCATTTCCAGATAATTTTTCTCGTACATTTCAGAAATTTCTCGCTAATTTTGGGTGGATTGCTCATTGCCTTTTCCCCCATGTTTTGGAAAGAAATCTAGCAAATTTTTCCAGGTTTCACACAGCTAGTGATATAATTAATAGGCAAAAAGACATTAATCACTTTTAGAGAGAGCAGAAACAAAATTTTATCTGGTAACATTTTAACCCTTTGACCTTCAAACAGCTTGTGCACTTTAGATCATCTAAGATTCGTAGATCTTTGTAGTTTTCTGTCTTTATTCACTCACTCTGTCCTTCACGTCTCTGAACCAACACTTTAAACTGAGTCAGAGCAGTCCGTAGTTGCCGGCTGGTTTGATGCTTTCAAAGATGGTTTTCTGGAGGATTCGTGTTTCTGCCTCTGAAGGTCTTTCCACCGAGTTCGTCCTCTCCTCGCCGCCTCGTTGAGTCGGCCTTTCTTTCCGCTGAGTTTGCTTTTCGACGGCTGACGTGAGAGTCGGCGCTGACACCTCGGTGCCAACGTGCAGCATGAGGAGCACGTTTGTAAATGTACACGCGTGAGAGTTTAATGAACTTAGAGATGCTTTGGTTTGTATTTTCGTTTCTGTATGTCTGCGTGTTTTTCTCTAAAGATAGAGTGTTGCATGCAGCAAAGCTGTGCTTTTGTGGATATACTGATGAAATAAAAAAATATTTTAAATATTTTAAAATTAATTAAAGAGAAATTTAAATTAATATTAAAAAATAATATAAAATACAAGAATTTACTTAAGAATTATATGGAAGATGACGGCTCCCAAACTATTACATAAATACATTAAAAAAAAATTTAATTTCTACAAAAAAAATTAGAGTTTACTAAAGAATTCATATATGTAGGATGGAAGATGGCAAGTAAAAAATACATTTAGCAATGAATTAATAAATTAAGCTCAATTAAATGTTGTTTTTTAAAAATTATTATTCACATTAAATTAAGAAATAAATGTCTTTATGATTTTTCAAGGATTTGCAGACATTTTTTAGATTATAGGACGTTTTAAGGATTTGGGACCTTTCTTGGATTTTAGGACTTTTCTCTGATTTGAGGACATTTTAAGAAGTTTCTTGACTTTTTGGACATTTCTCTGACTTCAGGGCATTTTTCAGATTTTAGGCCATTTTTAGTATTTTAGTGGTTTCTTGGATTTTTGAGCATTTCTAGGATGTTAGGACCTCTGTTGGTGTGTTTGGGATCCTCCTCTGGCACTTTTTTTGAAAAACAAGCTCTATTTTGTCGCGTGAATGAATGAATCTGTGCTCTAGAGGAAGACCGACTTCCTGTGAAGTGGCACCTCGGGGTCAGCAGCAGGGTGAGAGGTCGTGGCGAGCGAACTCACAGCTGAATCATCACGTGTGGCTTAAGACGACTCATTTTCAGTTTCATTTCCCGCCTGGTGTCCAGAGTTATTGATTTTTTTTTTTGAACAGTTTGTCTTTTTGAATGTGTCTTTTTTCGCAGTTTTATGTTTGAGCTCCATGTTCAGCGTGTTTCTGAGTGAACTGTGTGACCGGTAATGAGATTCAGCAGCAGCAGCACATTAGCCGCCTCAGCTACACATCCAAAGCTCTCAGCAGATCGATAAAGACACAATGGCCAGAGAAGACGGGTAACACTCAGTGATGTGAGAAAGACAGAAGCTATGAGTGTGTGTGTGTTTGTGTGTGTGTGTGTGTGTGTGTGTGTGTTTTCAGGAAGTGGCTTTAGCCTGAAGATACGGAAGAAAGAAAAAACAAAAAAGCAGCAGACTCCCAGTGAGGCTCAGACAGAAACAGTCTATGTAGTCATCAAGGAAGTGGCTGGAGAGCATTTTGTTGTGAGGGGAGGGGCGGGCAGAGAGGGAGGGCAGACCTCATCGACCGAGGTGCACACACACACACACACACACACACACACACACACACACACACACACACACACACACACACACACACACAGAGTACACACACTCACACCAGGAAGCCCAGCACAGGGAAGGGGGTGGGGTTGTGTAGGCGGGGTCGTCTCTCTTTTTCTCTCTCGGCGTCCAGACGACTTGCTCTGAAGGGAAAACACTGATGTGTCCAGGCAGGCCCTGAAAAAAGAGGGAAATCTGAGGCAGCAGGAGAAAGACAGAAAGACAGAAACATGGAGGAGGAAGAGGAGGAGGTGCTGTGCTACTTGGACAGGGTGCTGGAGGAGGAGGAGGAGGAGGTGTTTGAATATGGAGATGGGGAGCTGGAGCCCATCACTCCGGTACATAGACAGTTCAAGGTGAGACAGCAGCTGGATGCAGGAGGGGAAACACACACACACACACACACACACACACACAGACACACTCATGCAATACGCTGAACAGATCTGGAGGCTTGATTACATACAGCTGAAGTCTTATTGGTGTTTTACGTGATGTGGCGTCACTTTGTGCTGCTACGTGTGAGCCATCTGTGCTGCAAGAGTGTGTGTGTGTGTGTGTGAGAGGCATTGGTGTGTCAGCATGGCCTGATGAGGCAGCGACTCTGGAGCACATGTCTCCTCACTCTGCTGCTTTTCAAAGACGGATGGTCTGTTTTTAATAGTAACTTCAGTCTACTGAGAAGCGTGTGTGTGTGTGTGTGTGTGTGTGTGTGTGTGTGTGAGTGAGTGAGCGTGTGAGTTAGAGCTCCTCCTCATAGACAAACAGTAAATGGAGGGTCTCAAAATAAAGAGTGTTGTGTGCTGCAAATTGGTGATTTGGGGTTATATTATAAGTTTTACTTGAGGAGATTTGTATGGAGGATAAAAGCTGCCAAAATAAAAAATAGACAAATAGCTTAAAAGTGAACAAAAGTAAAAATATTATTTTTATGAAAATATATAAATGTTAGAATTGTTAATGGAGGATGAAAGCTACCAAAATCATAACAAAGCAAGTATATCTAAAATTATTTTTTTTAAATGACTGAAAAGTTAATTGAGTGTGGATGTTGCCAAACTAAATGAT
Source organism: Plectropomus leopardus (assembly GCF_026936395.1). Taxonomy (NCBI): domain Eukaryota; kingdom Metazoa; phylum Chordata; class Actinopteri; order Perciformes; family Serranidae; genus Plectropomus; species Plectropomus leopardus. The sequence goes on along the minus strand of NC_142190.1, from coordinate 3,320,427 downwards.
AGATTAATGCATTTTAAAATGAATTATAAAATAAAGTGTAATTTAATTATAAAAGTAGTTTTAAAAAATAATGAAATGTAATAAACAGAAGGAAAAATTTAGTAGGATAAAAAAAAGGTAAAAAAAGGTAAATAAATAAAGATGTAAAATAAATGTACATATCAACGCATGCCACATTTAATCATCAAACAACAACAAATTAAAAATTTGCAAAATATAATAATATATAAAATTTAACAATATATTTAGGAATTTTTACATTGAGGATACATTTAAAATGAATTAATAAAAAATAAATAAAAATTAAAATAAAAACAACATTTTAAAAACAAAATTCAATAAACAAATATGAAGAAAAAAACTAGGAAATTAAATAAATAGGGAAACATTACATGACAATTTTTTTGGTACATATAAATGCATGTTATTTATTTATCGAGTAATTTTTTATTTATTTTTATTTATTTATCTACACTTCTCCTCACTTTGCTGCTTTTTAAAGAAGGCTTGTCTATATCTAATAGTAACTTCAGTCTGTTGAAAAGCTTCTCTGTGTGTGTGTGTGTGTGTGTGTGTGTGTCCAGCACATGAAGTGACAAACCTCAGAGCCACCTTGATATCAGCTCCTTTATCACACGCAATATGAGAGCAGAGGGCACAATAGTAAAACAAAACAGAAACACGCAGCTTTTTATTTTTCTGTATGAAAGCGCAGGAGCAGGTTACCATGGAAAATGGAAAAATCCTTCCACCGCTCATGTATTTCTCCTCTTGCCCTCTCTCGCCACACAGTAGCTCTTTGTACAGCCGAGGGAAAATATGTCCACTGTTGGAAAAAATAGTTTTCCTGTTTTTTTTTCACCCTGGTGTGACATGTTTGTCACTGCTGAACTGAAGCTTTACACGTCACCAACACGAACTCTGACAATAAAATACGTTTGTTTAGCTCACAGATCTGAAAACACGTCTCACGCCGCAAAGAAGCAGAGACGTCGTGTTGGAAGTCGCTCTGAATATGAAGTTGTCTAGATATGTGGACATATGGTTCATGTTGCTTAAAATAAACGGCGAGCTGCAGCACTACTTGCATATCAAAGAGTCTCGAGAGTGTGACTCATTTCTGGAGCTGCTTTTGTTTCGAGTTTTAGTCAGAAGGAGCATTTTCTTTCAGTTTCTTTCAAGGAATGCCAGCTTTAAGACGGACTCTGCTCAGTGCATGTGCTGCTCGAAAAACTCAACACGTGAAAGCAGCTTGACAGATTTAAAGAGATTTCATCCATATAAATCACTCCTGTTCCTCTGATTTGCTTTAGATTTAGTCACATAAAAGGCTGGACTTATATCTAATGACTTTTCAAGCACTAATACTGACAAATACCCCCTTTTGGGCTATACTAATAACATTTACTTGACTAGTAGTGGAGGACAGAGGCTGCCAAAATTTATATAAATATTTTTAAATGAATTAAAGAAAAAATGTAATTAATAATAAAAATAATAATAGAATAATAATAGAAAATTTTGATATGGAGTATAAGGCTCCAAAACTATTACATAAATACATTTAAAAATGAATTAAAAAATATTTAAATTTCTACAAAAAAAGAATTTAATAAAGAATTTTATATGGAGGATATAAGCTGCCAAGTAAAAAAAAAAAATAACAATGAATTAATAAATTAAACTAAATAAATTATATATTTTTTAGAAATTTTCGGTCCTGCATACACCTGACCCATGCAGGACATTTGTAGGATTTTACGATGTTTCTTGGTTTTTAGGACGTGTCTTGGATTTTATGATTTTTCAAGGATTTGCAGACATAATTTAGATTATAGGGCGTTTTTAAGCATTTAGGATGTTTCTTGGATTTTAGGACTTTTCACTGATTTGAGGACATTTCTAGGATTTTAGGACATCTTTAGGATTTTTGGAAGTTTCTTGGCTTTTAGGACATTTATCTGATTTACCTGACATTTTTTTTATTTTAGGACATTAATAGGATATAAGATGTTTCTTTGATTTTTGAACATTTCTTGGATTACATGTAATCGATATTGCACAGTCACATTACAAAAAAATAACTCATCAATCCACATTTGAAAAAATGCTGTAAGTAGATAATAGTCACATTATCGAAGCAAAAAAAAAATTTGATTACATCTTCAGATACTGCAATATCTGAAGCTAGTGCTCCTATTGTTTTTTAAAGAGCAAATTAATTGTTAATTTGACCAATAATTGATTAAAGAAAGTGCTCACAATTTGCAACCCTAATGTATGTTAATGAACACGTGCACACGTCACATTTTTGAGTTATTACAGATTTGTGTGACTTAAATAGTCTGATTTATACACTTAAAAAAACAAACAAACATGAGTTGATAATTTGTTAATTAAAAAACAAATTAAGAAAATTAAGAAACAAATTGTTAATATTTGTTTCTTTCTGCAAGTTCGATGAATATACCTTATGATGTGTGTTTCACAGGTAAATATCTAAATATCGAACTAAATATTAATTAAATGCAAAGTATACGTAATTGTGCACAAACTGTACCCGGTTACACCTCCAGTCTTGAGGGAAAACATCGGTGTCAGCAGGACGCTGTAGTCATGAATGGGTTAAAACGATGAGGTCACGGCTCCTTCCTCGTCTTATCATGTGGAGCTGATATCATTATAAGGATCTGCTGGTGTTAATAATTAATCCTCGTCTCTGCTCCCTGGTCGTTCTTTGGCCTCCCTTAAAGTCCACATAACACTTAAACGTCATGTCACTGTGTAGCTTTATTTGTGTGTGTGTGTGTGTGTGTGTGTGTGTGTGTGTGTGTGTGTGTGTGTGTGTGTGTGTGAGTGAGTCTGAACAGGTGTTATATTTGTGAAAGCTGCTGATTTACTGTTATTCTATATGCAGTTTTATTATGGAGGAAGCTTTAAATGAGGTTTGCTTGTGTAGTTTTCACACCTTTTACTCGTTTTGCTCGACACATTTTTTAATACGATTTATAAATAACGTGACCTGACCTGTTTATATTATATTAACACCACTGAGGTTTTTCTGCCATTCACAGTACCGTGTGAGTTATGTGGCAGCTGTTAATATATCATGGTTGTGAATATATGAAAGCATAAAGCGTCATTGTCTTCACACCATCGTATCCTGTGTAATGTTTTTTATCAGTGATGAGCTGATCAGATGAGGTGTCACAAGTGATGAAACACAGTTTTTAAGGGTTGCAACAGTATGAGTTTTCATGGTCGATAACCATCTCAGAAAATAGAACAAGAATTTTATTATTATTAATTATTATTATTATTTTAACAGTTCAAACTGCCCTTTAAGAATAAGATTTATTTGTTTTTATTTTTTAAAAATATTTTCTATTGGAAGAACAATGGGTTTTTTTTTACCATGTTTTCTTCTGATGAATAAATATTAAGATGAAAATTACTAAATAAATAAATAAATAAATAAAGCAAACGAAAAAACAAGTAAGGAGGCGTAGTAATCACAACCAGAAAGGGAGGTCAAAGAATTGATATAATTTAGGGGAGGTCTCCAAAATTCAAAAGAATGAAGGAAACCTTTCAGGGACAATCGAAGTTTCTCTTCTCTGTCTTATAAGTTTTATTACCTGTAAATAATAATAATAATAATAATAATCATAAAATCATATTATTCTGTCTCCTCACAAACATCTGTTTCAATGTGGTACAACAAACTGAGTTATTATGAATGAAAAATTCATCTGTCATCATCATTAACTGAACTTAACCCTTTAAAACCTGGATCCACATCAGTTTTTTTTGCTTTTCACAAGCAGTTAAACCTTTGAAACTCGAGCAGATCAGTTTGCTTTATTTTGAAAACAAACAAAAAAAAAATGCAAAGAGCAACTTGGCAAGAATTTAATGTAAATTACAAGAAAAGAGAGAGAAAATTATTAGAAAAAAAAACTAGGAAAATAATCATGAAAGCAGCATTTCTAATTATAAATATGTATTTCAAATTAGACATAAAAATAGCTTTTTTCCTTCACTTTCTTGTAATTTTCACTAATTTCTTGACAACATTAAGGTTTTCTTTTTTTCCTTGTAAAGTTTGAAAGGAATAAAGGTTTAATTTTCTTTTTTAATAACTTTTTTATAATTCGAATTTGTGTTTTCTCAAGTATTTAAAAAGGAATATTATTAGCTGCGTATGGATTTCTCAGCATATCCACAAAGTTACTAAAAATATGGCAAAATAAGTGCAAGTGTACAAGTACAACCAACATCTGAAGTACTTTGTTTTGCTGGGATCTGTTAAACTTTCAGACACATTCACTTTTTTCACAAACCCTGTGAGCTTTATGGTCTGCAGTTACGCCCAAAATAGATGAATAACAGACGTGTAATTCAGGTGGATTGCATGGTGATAAAATGCCCAAAGGTGTGATTTAACCCTTTGAAACCTCAGCAAATTAGTTTTATTTCTTTTACAAACTTGGGAAAAAAGTAATAAGTAATGACAGAAGAAATTGCTTAAAAATGAGCAAAAAAAAAGAAAAAAAAACAAAACAATTATCAGGTATCCAAAGTTACCTGATAATTAGTACAAAAAAAGAAAAAGTTGAAAAAAGAAAACACTGAAATGACCTCGAAAAAGTGCCTAAAAAGTTTGTAATTTTGTAAAATAAAATGTAATTATGTCAATTACAAATAGTTTATAATAGTTTCTTTTGTAGTATATATAGTTTTTCTATAGCTGTTGCTTTTCTGTTGTGTTTTTGAAAGGAAATACACCGATTGGCTCAGGTTTCAAAGGTTTAGATACTCAGAATGAGTCTGATTTTTCTATCATCTCCTGTAATATCGAGTTTTTGTCACTGCTTTTGGATATTGCAGAAAATCCACAGCGAGACCGTCGAATATCTCCCCTCAGTTTAACCTTCCTCGCTCGCAGCTTGCAGCTGCATTTCTCACCTTTCCTCCTTTGAAGTTACTCAGACAGTTTTTCTTCCGGGGTTTCGGGATAAAAGTATTAGCGTGTCTTGTTTGGCTCTCGCTGAGTGTTTCCCAAAAACATGATGAGGGAGGTGACTTCCCCGATACTGAACTCCAAAATCAAACAACAGCCTGGAAGTGCGACGAGTGAGACTTTCCCACAGAGGAAGTAAACAACTTACGTGTTTTTAGTTTAGATTCCCAATAAACAGCTGCTGCTCAGCCCAACACACTCTGGATGTGTGTGTGTGTGTGTGTGTGTGTATTAACGCGGTGTTTACCTGATGTGGTAACTGCAGTGGCATCACGCAGGAAACCAGCTTGAGTCATTGAACTATGCGGCGTCTGGCTACAAATAGTTTAGCAAATGACAAAATGCATTTTGGAAGCAGATGGCAGTATCGATATCAGAGAGTAAAATGTCCTGATATTGATGTATTGGCAAATATTCTTTCTGTACACATGCACGGGACGTTTGTTGAATTTTAGGACATTTGCTTTGTCTGGGACTGTGGGTCCAGGAGGAGGATCCTCAGGAAATTTTTGTTTAAACATGATTTTTTTTTTTTAAATGCTGGTATCTTATTTAAAATTTGTTTTTTTTTTCAACTTTTGAGATTTATTGTGAGTTTTCTTTTTTTTTTCTTTTTTAACAATTTATTTTTATTGGTTGGACAAAAGTGTTACAAGAAGAGAAAAAACAAGCAAAGACGAACAAATAAAGAAGGAAGAAACAAAAAGTTCTGGATTGCCATTTCGCACCAAAAAACATGAATTCCTTCATATTCAGCGGTTCGGTCTCTCATCTCGTCGTCGTCATGTAAACATTGTTAATTTCTCCCACTTTTCTCTTCTTGGACACTTACCTTAAAACTTAACAATCCCATATAATATTCAGTCACAATATTCTGTTGTTAAAAATTAAAAGTTTAAAAAATATGTGGTTAATAAAACCGACGAATAGACACAGAGTAGTTTACATTTCATTTCACTTGATTTATTTATGGTGACAGGAACCGTGTGCAATGACATTAATCATCTATACACAGAAAAATGAGAAGACGGTTACACAACAAAACACTGAGACATTAAGGACAACACAAGTGACAATACAAGGCACATAAACTACACTATGAAATACAATAAACACCACAAAACAGTAGATTTATCCAACTGAATGCAAAGTGTAAAAGTCATCAAAAAGGCATACATTTTTAAATTGATCAGTTATTGGTGCCAAGGAATCAAAAAATAGGAAAACCATGGTGAACGATACATTAGTTACAATAGAAAATACACAATAGTTATTTCATGAAATTACTTTGATAAAGAAGCATCATTATGAAGCGATAAAAATATGATAGTTTCATAAAAAGGTGAAAGGTGCTTTGTGAAACATCTAAGGAGTGGATGGAACTGCAAATTATTAAAAATGTATTGACTAGAGTTGCACAAATAGTTAAAATTGTGATTTTGATCAACAATATATATTATTTTTGCTCTTTAATACATGAACAGAATAACAGATTATTAGATTAAGGGCTTTTAAAAACATTTGGGGCTGAAGCCTCAATGACACCGCAGTGTATTTATATTTATTTCTCAATGCAGCTATCTCTAAAATCCGTTTATCAAACACTTCAGATAAAGATATGTAATGAAGACAGGATATTTACAAGTTAACAATCAAAAATAACATCACTGCACTGAAACGGTAAACTTTATTGGGAAAATAATGATAATAAATGACATTATGCATGTGTTTCTGGGTTATGTTCTGTAAAAATAATACCTTTTCTTATTGGTTCTTATCTCATCGTGTACGCTGTTGTATATCTGTGAGAGGCCACAGTCCTGACCGGTTTATTTTTCGGGCTTCAGATCTTTATGAAATGTCAAACTAAACGTCTGTTTTGTCCCGCAGGGAGACATCGAGAAAGGACTGGAGATGAAGAAACTGGTGCTGTCTGGATTCTTGGCCAGTGAGGAGATCTACATCAACCAGCTGGAGGCCCTGCTACTGGTGAGACACACACACACACACACACACACACACACACACACACACCAAAAAACACAGTGTTTAGTGCTCGATAGTGTGTGTAAAAGTGAAGATAATTTCACTTTCTGTCACTAACTGACATATTCACTTATTTTTTGGGGGAAACCAGCAACCAGTTCACCCCAAAATCAAAAATACTTTGTTTTTCTCTTTCTGTACTGCTGTATATCAGTCCGATTGTTCTTTTTAATTGAAAAAATAAAGATAAAACAGTAACAGAAAACGGGGTGGAAACAGACAACAGAAACAGACAAAACAAACAAAGTGAGCAAATGAGACAGTGAGGTTTAGTGGTTACGTGCTGTATCGATTATTTGTTTGATGTGAGCTGCCGAGTGTTGGAGATATCAGCCTTCAGTAAATAAAAAGGAACTAGGACGAATGGTGTCTAATTGAAAAAAAAATTAATAAAATTTAGGGGTTTTTTTTGTGTGTAAAGCGATGAATTGGATATTGCTACGATTTTAGCATCTAATAATTAAAATGCTTCGAGTGTCGATTTCTGCCTTTACGCTTGAATGCAGCATGAAGTCTCTGTTGCTGTCAGTCTCAAACTCGTCTCCGACACAGACAGACAGCAGAGGACAGAAGCAGCGAGACTGTGGTTCAAAGATTCGAGGCGGACCAGTCTGAAATCATCAAATACGTCAGCTCTGTCGGTGCTTTCGGCGTATGAACGTGACGGCAAAGGCCGCCATCCGCGTCCACCTGGCACGCAGCTGGACAGATCCAGTCGTGCGTGCATGAAATACCGAAGGACGGCGTCAGGTCATAATGCTGCCGGTAACCACCCACTCTAAGGAGTGCGAGCGTGCTGATGGAGCTGGCGAGGAGATGCATGGATCCCAAAAAACGACTGACTTTCTTGCAGGAGTTCCACGGTCCGTGTCGGTCGCTGCGTGCTGCGTCATCCCACCGTGTGCATTTGTTGACATGCCGCCGCGCCAACAACTGACGCAGAAGGACGATACCCAAAACGTCATAAGGAGACGCAGAAAGTCACTGACAGAGCGGCAAACTTCTGAAATTAACTCACGAACAGAAATATTTTATTTTTTTAAACGCATTTTTATTGAGCATTAACATTAACGGATGGTATTGACGAGAGAAAAGATGGATGTACAGTGCTCACTTTTTTCCCTTATTTTTGTTGAAACTCCCGACCTCCACATCTGCTAACATACAAGACAGATTCAGACTGAAAGCAGGACGTGCATCAGAGCAGAAGACGGAAAAAGAAACCAAAACAAAACAAACAAACAAAGAAAAAAACAAACAGAAAATCTCCTGCATCTGGTGCTTTGCGGGTGTTAAATTCAGACCCTGTATGACCGATACCTGTCCCTTTAAGGCTCCTGTAGCATGTTGCAGTGGTCTGTGTGTGTGTGTGTGTGTGTGTGTGTGTGTGTGTGTGTGTGTGTGTGTGTGTGTGTGTGTGTGTGTGTGTGTGTGTGTGTGTGTGTGTGTGTGTGAGAGCTGTCAGATCTCTATTAGTGGTTGATGGTCACACTGAGCACAGCAGTTTCCTGCAACACTTACTGCACACGACATCACTTCCTGCCGCTCTCTGCTGCTCTTTGACTGACATGTTCGACATCAAACCGTAAAACCGTTTTTGTGATATTCACACAACAGTTATAGAACAAAACAAGTGCAACAACACAAACAGCTGCAGCGAGGTAAACGGCAGAAACATCGGCACAAATCTGGTCCGTCTCAGTTCCCTCTCTTTCAGCTCTCAGTGACGACACGAGTCATTGTACAACTCTTCCAAAAAATGCTTTGTTCCTGTCCTCGTCCACTTCCTCTGTAATTGACAGAAAGACTCAAACTCTCCGCGTGTTCACACTTTTGTTTCTGCTTTGCTGCTTTTTTTTAAACAGAGTTCATACAAGGTGCTTGAAATACTTTAATTCGACATTAAGAAATTCAAATTCATGAATAAAGGTGTTCAAAAGTTAAAAAATGTGTGAAAATCACACATTTTTTAAAATTTGGTCTTTGAATATAATTGAAAGAAGAACAAAATGATAAATTATTAATATACTGCATTTTTAGAGACAATGCCAGTGTTAATAATAGGGAGTAAAAATTGTGATTTTTAACAACAATATATATTATATTTGTGCTCTTTAATGCATGAACAGATTAACAGATTATTAGATGTAGGGCTTTTTTTTATTATTTGGCCTGTTCATGATTTTAAAATACATATATGTAGCCTACATATATATATATATATATATATATATATATATATATATATATTTGGGGTTTTTATAGCCTGCAAAACACAAATGAATAATTACCTAACAGTATGTAATAAATATCTGATTTTAGACCCTGGTAGCATGTTTGCTTCATTTGCCAGTTTGCAATAGATGGTTGCAATTTCATCTTTGAAGATGAAATTAGTGCTTGAAAAAGTACTTGAAAGTCCTTGAATTTGGCTCATCCCTGTCTGTACAAACCCTTTTAATCTATGGCGAGTTTGGAAATTCAAGGACTGATAACCAAGACTCACAAGTAACACATGTGTTTGATTTGGTTTAATTAGTTTATTACCTTGAATTTGTGAAAAAATCCAAAAAATGGGGAACATTCTTCATGAAATGACCACGTTAACCAAAAACAAAAAAATCATTTGTTTACAAGCTGTCACATAAGTCGTGCCGTAAAATCCACGTTTCATTTATCCAGTCGTATGCAATAGGACATGCATTTTCACTAAAACTACAATATAAACTAAAGATATCAAACAAAAAATGTCCATATTGAGCTGAGAAAGAGACATTTATTAAACATGCAGACATACACTTCTCAGCATGACACTCAGACATTTCGCTTATTGTTACTAACTATTAACATTTACTCATCCCATATTTGAAAAAATAGCTGTAATTTCTTTATAAATTCATCCAAAAAAATCATCGTTTTTTTAAACATATTTGATTCACTTTTTGTATTTTTGGAGCCTCCATAATCACATGATACAATCCTGTAATGTAACATGGAAAATAAACGATGCCTCGTGCTCTGCCTTCATGCAGCCGCTGTTATCAGCGGCAGACTGAGTCATCATTGGCCTGAGAGGATTTTGGCATCTGTGACGTGAGAGCGTTTTTGTTTTCACTGTAATTCAGGGTCTCCCCCCTGCTGTGTCCTCTGCACACATATCTGTGATTAACTGAGGAGGCGAACAAGCTGACGGGTCAGAAACTGCACCGATGAGAGTCAGCCAATCGCAGAGCGGCGAGGCCAAAATTACACGCTTATCACCGGGTGACGCAGAGCAAGATTGCAAACCGATATATACATATTTATTTATTTTATTTATTTTTAAAATGTCTTATTTTTATTTTTTTGGCACTCATCCAGTCAGTTACTGATTAACTGCCGTTAACTTGCCATCAAAGCTCGCTCTTATCAGAACTTTATGTCATAGTAAAATACTTAAAACTTATCAAAATCATAGTTCTTCATAAATGTTGGTTTATTCCCACACATTGTTTTAACTCTTTAACCCCTGGACATCGTTTTTTAATTATTTTTTTGTATGCTGTTTTCATATGCCTTTTTATAGCATTTAAATCACCTAAACCTGGGAAAAAATGTTAATTAAAAAAAAACAAAAAAACATAAGACACATCTTGGCATTAAATGTTCTGCCAACTGACAAAAGCCGATATAAGGTGCCAGGGAAAATTAGCTGAGGGGATTATTAAATATTACCAAAAAAAAGGAAATATTTCAAAAAAAACTATATTTTAAATTCTCTTAATTATATATTTAAAATTATTTTCCAAAAAAATAGTACTTGGTCATTTTCTTTCTTTTTTAAATTTTTTTTTTGTTTTTGTTTCTGGAGGAGTGGAGATTTTCTATGTTCACTTTAGTTACAACATGCTCAAATGTAGAGCCCGACTAATATATTGATTAGCCAATTTTATCAGTAAGTTTTGGTCCATCACAGATATATTGGTATCGACTTATATGTTGTCCAATATGCACAACATGAAAAAGTTATTTTTAAGAAAACATAAGACAGAAAAAGGCACTTAAAGTAATTTAGAATCAGTAAATTCCCAATAAAGCTCACTGTTTCAGTGCACTGATGTCATTTTTGACAGTAAAATACAATGCAGCTAGGGATGTTTGTGTGTACACTTTTTCTAAATATTTGGGGTTTTTTTTACATATAGGTGTGTGTATCTACTCCTTTTCAGACATTATATATATGTTTTTTTTGGTTATAAATAAAGTCATTCATTCATTTTTTCATTACATATCTTTGTCACAAGCATTTGATGACATGAGCATCAGCTCTACTCGCAGGTTATAATGGGATTTTTGCTCTGTGATTCCAAAACAAACCGCCAACTCCAGCTTTAAATTTTGGGAAATATTTTTAAGATGTGTTGCATTAACTGACTCTGTCCGTTCTCTTGTGTCCCTAAATCTTGCAGCCCATGCGTCCTCTGAAAGCCACGGCCACGACCTCGCAGCCCGTCCTCACCATCCAGCAGGTCGAGACCATCTTCTACAAAATCCAGGACATTTTCGAGATCCACAAGGAGTTCTACGACGCCCTCTTACCCAACATTCAGCAGTGGGACGAGAAGGTCACCGTGGGACATTTGTTCCAGAAGCTGGTGAGTGTGACGCGGGCTCAGAAACTACAGCATGTGGGCTTTTTTTTACTTTTATCCGTCTCCATCATTTGCAGGGTACATGGAAATGAGTGTCAGCGGGAGAATTGTCAGAGGCTATTTGTAGCCAGTGAATCACTCGTCTAAATTACAGTGTGTGTAAGTGTGTGTAAGTGTGTGTGTGTGTGTGTGTGTGTGTGTGTGTGTGTGTGTGTGTGTGTGTGTGTGTGTGCCCTCGTGTCTGTGGTCTGAGTGCATTAGCAGAGATGTTGCAGACTCCGATCTATAACAAGCGTCATATTTGCACTGGATAATGTTGCTTAAACAGGCGCTCTCAGCACATAATGTAACTGTATCATCATGTTACGTGCGTGCACGTGTCTGCGTGTGGAATTAGCCGGGCTCCAGCCTCAGCTCGTCTCAGACTCCGTCCCTCTGTGTTACATCATTACATTGTCAGATTTGCAGCGGGTAATGTAATTTGAACAGGGCTTCTTGGCACATACTGTAAGAGCGTGTGTCTCTTTTAGATCCTCATTAAGTTTGATTGTAGATCGGCTGATGCAACATCCTGAAACAGCGACTTTCAGCTGAGATGTCAGAAACTGGACTTCTATTAGGAAAAATAAATCCACATAGAAATTTAATTTGGTCCATTCAGTGCGTGAAATCCAGAGGCAGTCATCAGGAGAAACTGTCGACTTTAGTGACCATTTTGAACAATTTGGATGTCATTTGAGAGCAGAAGTGTAGCTGGTGTTATTATTGAAGTCAGCAAAGCAGTGATATTCAATTTACAACCCGTGATCCACATCTGGCCCCTGATAGGGTGCTGGGTGGCCCCTCAATCATTTTCTAATTCACGGTAAAAATAAAGTGATTCACACTGTGAATTGTTTTTCTACTTTTAGTATACATAGGGTACTACAAAGATTAAAACAGTGTCAAAATAGAGCTTGTTTATTAAAAAAACTTCCCAATATCTGAAAAATGTCAAAAAATCCTTAAAACATCCTGAAATCCTACAAACTTCCTAAAGTCCTAGAAATGTCCTAAAATCCTAGACACTTTCCAAAATCCAAGAAAAGTCCTTAAATCCTTAAGATGTCCAGAAATCCTAGGCTTGTCCCAAAATCCAAGAATTATCCTAAAATCAGAGAAATGTCCAAAAATCCTAGAATCGTCCTCAAATCCTAGCAAATCTTAAAATCCGACAAATGTCCTAAAATCCTAGCAACATCCTAAAAACCTAAAAATGTTTTAAAATCCTAAAGATGACCTGAAAAACTAGAATAATCATTAAATTCAAGAAATTGAATTGTCCTAAGATCCCAGAAACGTCCTAAATTGAAAGAAATGTCCTTAAATAATAGAAACATCCTAAAATCCTGGAAATGCCATAAATCATAGAACTTTCCTTAAACCCTAGAAACATCCTAAAATCTGAGAAATGTCCTAAAATCCTGGGAGCATGTATGTGGCTGCTGCAGCTGCAGCTGGTCACAAACTGTAAATTAGGAATAAGATCAGGCCTGCAGTTTAACACCTCCACACAGTAACGTCCCTTTTTTAAAGACTAACTTTAAAGTCCTGGTGTTGAGGATTTTTTTTTTTTTGGTGCGACACTCACTCTGGCGCTTTAGTCAAAACAACAGTGCGCTCATGTCTTGGCAGAATGTCCCAGAATCCCTCATAACGGGACATCTGATTGACTCTCAGCTCATTAGCGAGAATAAATCACGCCTCTGAAGATCCAGAAACACAGGGCGTAATTAATCACTGACGCTGCGTCAGTTAATCACATTTATCTGGCAGTTTTCAGACAGTTTAAAGGGAGATTTGTAAATCTGCTGGGGCACCCAATAATGTAATAATTGAAAATGTAATGAAACCCACCAGTTTAACAGCTTTATCAGTGATTAAATGAAATATCCTGACTGATACTTTAATAAGAAATGTTACTGATGTTGATACCTTTCAGGTGGATCATTTTTTAAACTAATGGTGAAATATTTTAACTGATAATGTCATAATATAAATAATATAACCCTATCAAATGCTGAATTTGTTGTGTATTTAAGTTTGTGATGTATTCTGAGGCTCCGGCTGTTGTTATTGTCAGTCTTACTGCGGTTCACTGACGCTTTTCTAAAAAAGAGGTCATGAGTCTGTCAAGTTTCCAGTCGAGGAAATTATAAACCACCATATTCCTGTTGACGCCCGCCCGTGAACTAAGAGGACACAGTGTGCTAAGATTTACTGCAGGGACACTCTGCTTGATTTGTAAAAGGACAGGAGACCTGGGGACAGTCGCAGCAGCCCCATACATGTCCCGCAGGCCTTAAGTTGACTATCAGGGACTCAGATAAGCAACTGTTTGATTTCAGAGTTTCAGAGATCATTGGACCTTTATCATGTCTGTCTATTGTCTGTGTCGTATGTAAAACATGCGTTAAGGCAGCTGCTTTATCTGCTGCAAACCAAATCTACCAACGGCTAAATGTGCAGTAACCAAAACCTGAGGGATTACCAAAATTATTACAGTTCATCCTAAAGAGAACATAAACATGTGTATCAAATATCATGGTGATTTATATAATATTTCTTGAGATATTTCACTAAAAGCCAAACATGTTGACCTCATGTTATTTTTTCATTTTATCATTTTTAATAACAATAAACTTTATTTTTGAGGCACCTTTCATTCCAGAAATACAGCCCAACGTGTTTTACGAGAAGAAAAAAAATTAATGCAACAAATGCTTCACATAAAAAGACACAGAAGACATTAAGACATAATAAAACCTGCAAGTAAAAATAAAATAATATCAGAATATAAAGCACAAAATGCATCTTCTCATGGATAAAACTCACTTTAAAATACTGCTAAAAGTAAGATTAAATAAAAATCGAATGCACAGAATGCATTAGATGAAAATAAAATGAATAAATGAAACCCACTGACATTATTAATAAAAAAATAAGGCCAAAAACAGAGTGTATAAAATGCATAAAAACTAAGGAAAATAAGTTTTAAAAAGGTGCAGCAGTGCGTAAGTGCGAAGCAAAATGCAAAGCAGTTCAAGGTTTAAGCGAAGAGATAAGTTTTTAGTTTTCTTTTTAAAATATTTAGTGAGGTGGCTTCTCTGATATCTGTAGGCAGTGTGTTCCCCATCATTTTTACTGGTTTTACCTCCTATTTATTTAAGTGTTGTATTGTTTTTATTATTCTTTAGGGAATGATATTTTTACTCGTTTTTGTTAAATTTTTTTTGTTTGTTTTGTCTCTCTGTTGTGTCAGTTGGATGTAAATTACTGTCTGGAGTGTGCTGTTTTTGTTTGTTTGTTTGTTTATTAAGATCCACATAAGCTTCTGTTTTTAAGAGTAGCTACTCTTCCTGGGGTCGCCATTATTCTCATTTACAATATTTCATGTTCAAAATTACAAAAATACACATACATTCATTCTCACAGTTTGACAGAAGCACATTACAGCACCAAAATAACACACAATAATCAACACAGACTCAACCAATTCATACAGCAGCTCGAGAAAATAATAAAATACCTGGAAACCATCAACTAAATCACAAGAAAACCGAAAAATTAGATAAATAGCTCAAAGTCAAATTCATATCTTTAAGACCATCAAAAAGTCTATATCACATATAGTGTTCTACACTATTCCTGGTGTGAATAAATACAATCTTAACTTTTTGTGAAAACATTTTGTATTACTGTGACAAATTTCTCTCCGGGGACAATAAAGTTTATCTAATGTGACCCTTTACGATATTCAAAGTATCACTAAAGTCAGTAAGCTTCATCTCTTTGGGGCCATGAATGTCTGTATAAACTCTCAAAGCGATCCACCCAGTAGTTTTTGAGATATTTCAGTCTGGAGCAAAGTGTTGGCCTTTGAATATAAAGCCAGCGGGTTATCATGTGGAGGCAGTAATCCACTTACCATAGTAACATAACACATGGATTACAGTTAGTGTGTCAAAAAATGGAAGCATGTCTCTATAAATGTGTGTAAAATTTGTTTTTATTAGCCCTAAATCTCTTCAGAGCCATGACCGTAGCAAGATTAAACACTTCCCACTTACCACATTATCAAAGTCCCTGGAGCGCCTCCGGGGATTTTGATAATGTGGTCGGTCAAACCCAGTTCTGGCAGGCTGCAGCTGAGCCCTTTTTCTTGTCTGAAAAAAAAAAAAAGGTGAGAAAAGTTGGAACGGTGGCTGTTTTTTCTCTCGTCTGCCTGTTTTCTGTAACTCTGTCCCTCTGTGTTGCCTCCGTGGCCTTGGTGCTGCTGACGAGGAGCAGTAGGGAGTAGACGGGCTAATTACGCTGCCATCTGTACTCTCACACTGCCACTCTGACTAAATGTTTAGCTGCCACATGACATGTACGCACATATACGCGGCACAGATGGACGCTGATGACTACACTAATAGGTGTCACTTGGTGGTGCGACTCCTGGGGTCCACGGAGAGGACGAGGCGAGAGTTAGTAAAAAGCATTCGATTTCTACATGAGAGATCTGTTCATTTTCTCAGCTACTAAATATAAGATCACGTAGCAGTCAATCTCTGAAGCTGCTGACACACTGAAAAGCTGCACAAAACCTAAGAACTTTATTTGTGAATATTCTCTGGTTCGTTTCCTCCTCCGTCAGAATAAACTAAATATCTTTGCAAAACAAGACAAAACTCTTGGGAAGACGTTCTGGGGTAAGCTGAAATATGCTTATTGGGTTAGTCAATATCTTTTGGTAAAACTGTGTCCATTAGGAGTCAAAGGCTTCGATTGTTGCTCACGTTGGAGATGGAAAAGTTTCTAGAATAAATCAGAATCGTCTTAAAATCCCAGAAATGTTATAAAGTCAAAAATATCCTAAAATCCTAGAAATGTCCTAAAATCTTAGAAATGTCCTAAAATCTTAGAAATGTCCTAAAATCTTAGAAATATTCTAAAATCCTAGAAATGTCCTAAAATCCAAGAAATGTCCTAAAATCCTAGAAACATCCTAAAATTCTATAAATGTCCTAATATCCTAGAAGCGTTCTAAAATGCTACAAATGTCCTAAAATCCCAGCAATGTCTTAAAATTCTAGAAACATCCTAAAATCCTACAAATGTCCTAAAAGAAATGTTCTGAAATCTGAAAAATGTTCCAAAAAAACTCCAAAAAAACACCATCTTAAAATCCTGCTGAAAATTTTGCGAAATGTCCTAAATTCCTATCAGAGGAACATCCTAAAATCTAAGAAATGTCCTTAAAGAGGCCAAAAAGGTGTAGCACGGGTCTAGGAAAAACCTATAAAATCAATCAAACGGCAAATATACAAGTTCCAAATTATACAAACTCTGCTAGTGCTCCTCTAGTTTCACTTGAATTTAACGTCGAGTTTATTTATGAATCATGCCTATGTGTTAAACCAGGCATGTCAAACTGGTCCACAGGGGGGCCGGTGTGGCTGCAGGTTTTTGTGCCAACCAACCAAGAGCACACAGTTTGACCAATCAACTGTCTGAAGACGGAGATCAGTTGATTAAATGAGTCAAGTCTGGTGTGCTGCTACTTGGTTGGAAACAAAACCTGCAGCCACACCGGCCCCCCTGTGGACCGGTTTGACATGCCTGTGTTAAACCATTGGACAGTGAATATTACAATCAAATATGCCCGGTTTGGTTTGCACCCTGCAGTCTTCAGTCAGATGTGCACAGCCGGCTGAAATGTTAAAGATGCAGGAACAATGCGTTTCAGCGACGGGAGGACCTTCAGCTCAGTGCAGACAGCAGCGTGCTGCACGTACAGCATTCGATTGTGCAGTTGATTGTGTTCTGGGATTTCACTCTGCAAGCTGCAGTCAAACGTGCAGAATACAGATATTGCAGCTAAATACTTGAGCAGCTGATTGCATTCATTCTTTCACTATATAGCCATTATGCTAATATATATTATATTATTGATATTTTTGTCTTTGGTTTCTTATACACATCGTAAATGTATAATCAGTGCATAAACAGAGAGGGTGATCTTTTGGAATAAAGAATCAAAAAATCAAAGCAGAGCTGCAGAGCTGCAGAGCTGCAGAAGATGTTGATAGAAACGTGGTTTGGCCTGCAGCGATCTGCCGTCCAGCGTGTCAGTGAAGTCATCTACGGGAGTTTATATCTGCGCAAGTGTATATTTTTAGTCAGGACTCCTTTCTGTCTCCTGTCCTCCCTCGTTTTTTCTGTCCATTTTCATCTCTTTTTTCCCACCTCCACTTTCAGACACAAGCTGTTGTTTTCCCACCCGTCACTTTGACCTCTGATCTTATTAGAAATCTTGGCGCTATGTTCGGAGCGCCAGAGTCCTGCGTCTCGCTGGAGAGGTTTCGCACCGTTCACATGGTGTGTCCAAGCAACATGATGGACAGATGAAATAACTTGATCACGTCATTGTGCTGGATTTGTACTTTCCAGTCAAGCTGCCAAGTCAGAAATCTCTATCTTTGGAAATGTGATTATACGTGGTGGTTTCTCTCTTCCGTCCAAGGTTTTGGTTTGAAGTCTCCAGTTATGATGAGATGATGTACAGTGACATTTGTTTTTCTTTCAAATTCAATAATATGATAAAAATAAACTTTATTTGTACAGCCACTTTCATACAAGAAATGCAGCCCAACGTTCTTTACAAAAAAGAAATTAAATGCACCAAGTGCTTCACATCAAACACAGACACAGTGGATTATTGTAAATGTCATTAGAGGCACCATAGACATAAAAAGATGGACGACATGACAGCTTCCCCAAAATGAGCTTATTTAATCTGGATCGCCCCCTGGTGTCTGAATGCAGTACAGGTCATAAGGCCCGCCCCTCCATGTTCGTGAATGGGCCACACTAAAAACTCAAAGTACACGCCAAACACATTTTTCCCAAAAATGGTTTCTGTCACTGAAGATAATTCTCATCACCCTGATGTTTATTGTTTGTTTTTCAAGTTTGCTTTTAATTTGTTATTAAATTGTAGAAAAATTGTAAAAAAAAAAAAGCTTTTCCGCCATGATTGACAGCCGTGACAGCCAATCTGTGAGCTGGCATTCAGTTTAGCTGCTCACGATTGGTCAGACGGATGTTTAGGCGGGAACTCCCCTACCGGATATCTACTGCGCAGATACGGGCTCTCAATGACATCACCCTCGCAATATGGCAACGCTCGTATCCGGATATTTTAACCTCACTTTAGCATAGCGGGGGTAAGTGGCGGCGTGTCGTCCATCTTTATTTACAGTCTATGAGAAACACTAAATGGAGGCAGAGAAAATGAGTGTTTTCTCAGATTATCTGTCTTCACTTCTGTGTGGACATAGTTTCATTAAATATGAAAAAATGTTTTTTAAAGTTACCACTGTAGCTTTAAGGTAGCAACCATTTATCTATTAATTTCAGCTCGGCTAAATATCAACCAGTCATCCATTAATTTCTGCCATTATGTATCACTTTTAGTTAACTATCAGCTATTTATTATTACTTTGTGCTAACAACCTCTTATGTGTCACTTTTAGCTAAGCTAACTATTAGGCAATTATAAATTTCTTTACGCTAACAACCATTTATGTATCACTATAAGCTAGGCTAACTATTAGGCAATTAAATTAAATTAAAGATAAATTTAGCTAGCCTAACTGTCAACTGTTATCCATTAGTTTACGTTAACAGCCATATATGTATTACTTTCAACTATCAGACAGTTATTCATAACTTTTAGCCAACAACCAGGTTAGGCTAGGCTACTGTATATTACTTAATGCTAGCAACCATTTGTACATTACTGTTAGCTAGGCTAACTAGTAATCACTTATCTTTTACTTTATGCTAATATCACATTTAGCCAACAGTTATTTATAACTTTTAGCTAACACTCATTTATGCATCACTTTCAGCTAACAATTAACCAGTTATCCATTGCTTTATGGTAACAGTTATATGGCCTTTCACTTTAAGCTAGGCTGTTTACCACTTATCCTTTACTTTACGCTAGCAACAATAGCAGCAATAGGCTATCACTTTTAGCTAACAGTCATTTACATGTCACCTTTCATGATGCTAACTATTTACAAGTTATCCATTACTTTTGGCTAACAACCATTTATATATGACTTTTAGCTAGGCTAACTATTAATTAGATTTTCATTTCCTTTAGCTAACCCTATTTATGTATTGTTTTTAGCTAACAGCTAGTCATACATTACTTTTAGCCAACAACCAATTTGTCTCAATTTAAGCTACGCTGATAATGAACCAGTTATCCATTACTTTACACTAATAATCATTTATGTATCACTTTAAACTAAAAAGCCATAAGCTTTTACTTTTAGTTAACTATCAGCTATTTATTCACTAATTTTAGCTAAATTGTTTCAATAACTATTTGAACAGTATATGAATTTCTTATCCGTCTGTTTGAACCATTTATACTTTCATATAATGTTTCCACTTAAACTTGCAAACTTATTTTCACTTCATTTTTGGATATATTTTCCTAATCAAATAGTATTTCTTATATAAATACACCTGATTGGGAATCATTGATTAAGACAGATAACCCACAATTTTAACTTTTTTTTATACCCCCCTTCCTAAATGTGTGTAAGGATTGTGCTAAGATGCCTTTTTAACAAAACTATCACGTGTTTGTTTTATTTTCTATCACGTGTTCCTATG
Source organism: Plectropomus leopardus (assembly GCF_026936395.1). Taxonomy (NCBI): domain Eukaryota; kingdom Metazoa; phylum Chordata; class Actinopteri; order Perciformes; family Serranidae; genus Plectropomus; species Plectropomus leopardus. Next base: position 3,300,006 of record NC_142190.1, on the reverse strand, counting down.
ACGAATTTATTGATCCTCAGCATGATGCCGGATGCTTCCCCCACGTCTCCCCTCTTGTGCCGACTTTTCTAACTCGGAGGGGAAGTGGAAAGAGAGGAAATGAAAATAGGAGAAAGAGAGAGGGGGGAGGGTTTAAGGACAAAAGTAACAAGTCTTACTCATTCACTCTATTCAGCTGAATCCAATCTCATTGCTTTAATAGGGTGCAGTCAGCTCTTCAGCCCGGCCATTCAAGCAGAGCTGCGGCAGGATGCATATTCATGCACTGCTGGGCTGCAGCTTGTGTTACAATGCACATACAGTGCAGCAGAGAGCGGCTGTTAATGAAAGAAAGTGAATCTGCACGAGAGACGGCGGAGTGGCATGACGGGAACGTGATTAGTGTGTGTGCATCGGCTACAGTGTGTGTGTGCGGTACATGGTGGCATAATTTCATGTGTGCCGATAAAGCAGAAGAGGGACTGCAGCGCTTTTCAACCCTCCACTTCAGGCTAAATTCTGATGGGAATAAAAAATTAATTCATCCATCAGAGCCGTATATGAATTTTAATATGATTGTGTGAACATATGTAAGTTAGTATGGAAGTGATATTTGAAGGTTAATGCAAGTTTTTACTCTCTTCATTGTGTTTTGGTTTAGTGCCACGACAGACTTGTGTTGTAAGTATAGACTTTAATAATGGAGCTTGCTTTTTTTTTGGGTGGGGGGTGTAAATAAATAACAGTAGCTATCAGGGCCGGATGTAGACATTTTGGTGCCCTAGAAGAGATTGGAATCACCTGTTGGACAATTAGAGCGGAGCAGACATTCAGAGACACTGGCGGAGACACCAGTGGGGAATGAGAGCGGACATGCGGAGAATGAGAGCAGAGTGGACATTCGGAGACACCGGCTGAGACATCGGCAGAAAATGAGAGTGGAGCGGACATTTGGAGACACCAGCGAAGAATGAGAGTGGAGTAGACATTTGGAGACACTAGTGGAGAATGAGAGAAGAGCGGACGCTGGCGGGGACACCGACAGAGACACTGGCGAGACACCAGTGGGCAATGAGAGTGGAGCCAATCAGTCAGCATCAGTAACTCATCCCCGACTTTGTCTTTCAGTCCACGGCGCCGTCAGGTCTCACGGTGCAGGCTGGTCAGCAGGTCAATGATGAGAAACAACAGGGGCGCTGAGTTTAGTATTATTTCTGTCTTTATTTGTTCATTTGTTATTTCAAGACAGAACACAAAGAAAGGGCGCTAATGGGCGCAGCAAATTATTATCAAGTTTTTGGGGGTTTTTTGAGTGCGACCAGCGGTGTCCCTCCAGCGTGTGGCGCTCTATGTGACCTCCAAAATCTCCTCTGCCAAGGGTCGCCCTGGACAGTATATTTCCTCCTTGTTCACTGATAATTTGAATAAGTCGCTAAAACAACGCCTCTGAGAGGGTCCGAAAAGCCGCTAATTAGCGATAAAGTCGGCACGTTAGTCCTCTCCTCCCGTCACCCTGGGACCTCAGATCGTCATATTTATATTATCAGAATTATCGGTATGACATCATAACGTCCCGAAATTATCACGCAAACTTGTACTCCAATTTAACAGAAAAAAGCCTCCATGAAACAGACATTTCAGGCCAAAACAATCACAAAAAAACAGCCTGTGACATTTTAAATGTTAAATATAACAATAACACAGTTTAGCTCGTGTTGCACAGTGTGGTGCTGTAGCAGGGCTGAAGAAACTCTGGAGCAGGTGTAATGTCATATCTTTTGGATTTTCCCTAATAATTCGAGCCCTTTACATCGAAATTAGTTCTCGGGTTTATATAGGCTGCCGAAAAAGTTGGAAAAGGTCATGGAAAAAGTTACAACTCCAATAAAATTCCATCTACGTCTCACATCGGCTGGTTTCTCCTGTACTTTAACGTCTCTTTCTCTCTCTTTTCTTCACAGGCCAGCCAGCTGGGAGTGTACAAGGCCTTCGTGGACAACTACAAGGTGGCACTAGAGACGGCAGAGAAATGCAGCCAGGCCAACGGACAGTTCCAGAAGATATCTGAGGTGAGTTCATCCTTCAAAATAGATTATCAGAGACTCGAGGACTGGTTCAAAAGACTTACTTGAATAACATTTTTTTTTTGTAATATAAGGATTCAGAGTCATTTGGTCACATGATCAGTGCTGCTGCATGTTGCATTTTAGCATTATTAAATCATAATTATAGAGACTTTAATACTACTTTAATAAGTACAGTACACATTTTTTCCCTTCCTGCACCAATGAAAATAAAATGTAAAATCTGTATATGTAACTTTAGGTCTACTCCTATAACAAATGTTTAATAATAGTAAGTAAATTAAATAATCTGTTATTTTGTCTCAGTTGTCTTTACCCTTAAAAACTTGAGCAAATTGATTTTATTTCTTTCAAAATCACAGGGACAAGGCAAGACAGAAATCAATAAATTAGTAAAAAGATATAAGACACTTACCTGAAAATAAGCAAAAAAAAAAACCAGAAAAATGTTAAAAATTGAAGATTTTAAAATACAATAATAATAATTAGGAATATAATTTTTCTTATTTTTTCCCCTATTGTCATAAAAAGTAAAAAACTAGTTTTCAGGTCATTTTTGTCTCATTTCTTCTAATTTCTTGCAATTTATGGGACATTTTTTATGTAGTTTTTTTATGTAGTTGCCTTTTCCCGTTTTTGAAAAAATTCAATTTGCACAGATTTTAAAGGGTGAAACCGTCACGTTAATCCTCTTCAGTAAACTGAAAGAGAAAACAAATGCACATGGGATTACGGCACAGAGGGGAAGCAAGGCGAGTTGCAACATCCTCTTTTCGACAGGAAGCAACAGTGTTTATTGGAAAAGTGGTCGCATTTTGAGGAACACTCGTTTAAAACACAAAATCACAGATATATTTATGTTAAAATATGCTACATTTTCCACATTTAGTCTCTCAACTCAACAGAAGCTTTTGACTACTGTACATGTACAACATGTAGTTGCAGCGTGGTGTGTATATGAAGTACTGAGAGCTGGTGTGGAGGAGGGGTGGTATCCTGGGGTGCTAAAATCTTCCTGCTTGCTTCCAGTGTTACAGATGTTAATTAACAAGACATCTGTGACTGAAGTGATAATCCGCATCATGCCTCTCCCTTGTTTCCGTGCTCGTGCTGTACGTGGCTGCACAGCTTAAGTTTGCATAAGAGATAGTCACATTCGGTCTAATGCTGAATTTACTGTACCATAACGAAAATTCAAAAGGCAGCGTGTTTATTAAAGCCATAGAAATAACACTGAGAGCTCACAATACTACACATGATCTTTAAAGACTTTTAGGACTTTTTTTTAGGATTTTAGGAGATTTCTAGGATTTAAGGACGTTCATAGGATTTTAGGAAATTTATATGATTTCAGGACATCTTTACGATTTTACAGTGTTTCTTGGATTTTAGGACATTTCTAGGACATTTCTAGGATTTTAGGACATTTCTAGGATTTTAGGACGTTTCTAGGACTTTAAGACATTTCTAGGAGATTTGGACGTTTCTCAGATTTTTGGACATCTCTAGGATTTTGGGACATTTCTTGGATTTTAGCGGTTACAAGTTGAGTTTCACTGTATTAGACTCTCTGTAATTGTGTTTTTCAAAACAGCACCTCATTATAACGCTAATCCAATGTACAGCAAAGTATTTAACCGCACCTTTAGTTTCATGGGGTGTCAGTCAAAACGTTAATTCATGCTATTGCGCGGTCGTGCTGTGGAGACGTCGGCAGCTGTAAAAAAAAATAATTTACGGCGAGGTAAACTTGTAAAAAATGCATCGTCCAGGCTCCCTCAGCTGTCTCAGTCTGCTGCAGTGACCCTATACTTCTTCATTAGTTCTATCAGCCTCAGCCAAGCAAGACGAGAGCTGTGTGTGTGTGTGTGTGTGTGTGTGTGCGTGTGTGTGTGTGTGTGTGTGTGTGTGTGTGTGTGTGTGTGTGAGAGAGAGAGCGTGGATATGTGTGTATAATTAATTAAATTGATTATTCCTCTGCTTTCTTTCAGAACCTCAAAGTAAAAGGTCCTAAAGACTCCAAAGATTGTACCACGACTGTCTCTATGGAGGGTAAGTGAGTGTGTGTGTGTGTGTGTGTGTGTGTGTGTGTGTGAGTGATTATGCGCGTGTGTGTGTGAATGTATTTTTGTCTGAGTGTGCGTTGTTGTCTTCGTGTGTCTATTGTGAGCGTGCATGTGTGTCTGTCTCGGCTATCTCGCTGCTTTAAGACTCCGGTCCTGCCTCTTCTGCTTGTGTATGCAGTGGCGGGCTTTGGGAGGCAAACCAGCACATGTGTGAGCACTTTCTCTCTCTCTCTCTCTCTCTCTCTCACACACACACACACACACACACACACACACACACACACACACACACACACACTCTCCCTTGCTCGCCCTCTCTCTGTGTCTCTCTCTCTCTCTGTGTCTGTCTCTGCCTGAGAAAGCCGGCAGTGAGCAGGAGAACAGAGTGAGGAGAGGACATGAGGGATATGGAGGTGCTTCTGGTCCTCAGACTGTGTTGTAACTGCACATACGGTAATGACTGCATGATATGAGCCGCCGCCGCTCGCCATAGGCGACTTGACAGTGTTGTTTTTCCTTTTTTCTTTCTTTTTTTTATTTGATAGGATGTCATTGATTCTCCGGTAGATTGGTGGCGTTCTGTGCTTGGTGTGAAGTTGGGACAAGGGGGTCGATTTGGGATACCAGCATATCTAATTTGGAGCTTGATGCTCATTCTAGAAACTGTCTGCTATCGATTTTGCATGTACATTTATGTGCCGTTGCTCCTGCAACAAGGTGATCAAATGAGTTTTCTTTGTGTGCTCGCTGAGTGATGATCCTCTGGAATATGTAGCTCACCGGGACATGCAGACTTCTTTTGTTCTTGTCTTTTAACAGACAGCTTGTGTGTGTGTGTATGTGTGTGTTTGTTTTAAAAGCAAGGCACGTTTAGTCTCTATAAGGACCGCTGGACTCAGACTGCTCCACGTAGGGAATACTTATCGCCAGAGGATCGGTACAAGTCTGATCTCTGTGTGTGTGTGAGGGAGTTTATGCATTAGAAAGCTGCTGGTGTCTTGCAAACTTAAGGTTTTTTTTTCGGGGGATTTGGCACAACTGAACCAAGGGGTTAGAGCTCTCGATGCCAGAAAGAAACGTTGTGCGCTATCCAAATTATGCAAAGATGATGAGCAAACGGTGTGGCTTTGTCAGGCTGAGAGAGGGTGGCTGAGTGTTCACATGTGTACCTGTTAAGTGTTAATTAATGCACCGTAAATGAGGAACAAACCAAACATGCTGGTGGTTTTAATTAAATTAGTCATTTTAACTGCTGAGACTGCTCTACATCACACTATATGTATGTACAGAGATACTGGTGCTGCAGCAACATACATGTTTCTGGGATTTTAGGACATTTCTAGTAATTGAGGACATTTCTAAGATGAATTAAGGACATTTCTGAGATTTTATTTTCTACTCTAATTCAAAATGTTTCTTGGATTTTGGGAATTTTTTTAGATTTTCTCTAGCATTTTAGGAGTTAAGGATTTTAATCATTTCTAGGATTTTAGGAAGTTTCAATGACTTAAGGACATTTCTAAGATTTTAGGACATATTTTATGATTTTTAGGCATTTCTGAGATTTTACGGCGTGTTGAAGATTTTATGATGGTTTGAGGATTTTAGGACATTTCTCAAATTTTAAGATGTTTCTAGGATTTGAGGATCTCTTTTTTGGATTTTAGCACATTTCTTGGATTTCAGGAAATTTCTTTGATTTCCAGAAATTTCTTTGATTTCCGTAAATTTCTTGGATTTTAGGACATATCTCAGATTTTAGGATATTTCTTGGGTTTTAGGACATTTCTTGGATTTTAGGACTTTTCTCGGATAGTAGGACATTTCTATGATATTAGGACATTTCCAGGATATGATGACATTTCTAGGATTTTAGTATGTTTGTAGGATTTTAGGACAATCGTGGGCTTTGCGAGGATCTCCATCGGGGGGTTTGGGGGATCCTCCACAGGCACCTTTAGATAAAAAGCTCTGTTTTCATGCTGTTTTCTGCACTTTGGCACCTTATGTACACTTAAAGTACAAAAACAATTACCTCTGAGAATCCCTTAATTTTTAATATGAATTAGAGAATGGTTTGGGAGGGGGGACCCGGCGCCCTATCAGGGTCCAGATTTGGCCCGTGGGCTGTAAGTTGAAGTATCATGAAGCTACTTTCATATTCCCTCAACAATCAGTGTTTGTCAGCACCCTGGGCAGCTGCTTTGATTACGGTTTCTATTGCGTTTCCTTAATTACCTGGCGAGGCGATCGAGGGATTTCTGTTACTCAGCTCTGAAACTACCGCTGAATATCATGCTTTTCCCCTGTACTCGTCCATCCATCCCTCTCGCCCTCCTTATGATTAAACTGAACGTCAGCCTAATGAACTGACGTGTGGTTCTGTGTATATTCTTCTGTGAAATAAGTCAATTTGTCAGGCTTGTTTAGATCCGCCTGCCTCCTCTTAATGAATGGCTGCAACACAAGTGCTGAATCGAAGATCTGACGTCGTGTTTCACATGCAAATTCAGACTGATGCTCCCCACTGACGCCGTTTTCTCTCTGTTTTCTTAATCCGTGTTTGCCCTCTCCCTACCTGTCATCCTGCCTTCTTTGTTTTTCCGTCACGGTTCATGCACAACATTGGTAGCAGCTGAATGTCTTGCCAAATAAAGTTGGCAGTCCCCGTGTCCTATCTGTAGACCCGTGCAGTGAATCAGAGACGTCGGCCTGCCTCCTCCTTAGCAAAGACAAACTGTCTCTCAGACCGCCAAGTCGTCAAGGCGACCTTGAGAACGGGACCAATCAGAGGCACCTCGCTGTGACAGGTCATCGACTTCCAATAATCCGCTTCTCCGTCTGATTCTCTCTCTCTTCTGACTGGACTTTGAACTTTGCTGTGGGTGTGGGTGTTTTTGAGCTTCTGTAACCACTGATGATTGCGTCCAGACGGAAATATCTGAAAAACTATTTGATGGATTGCCAGGAGATTTCGTGCGAGCCTTTGTGGTTGTCAGGATGAATCATTGGGTGCTTTCACACCTGCTCTGTTTGGTTCGGTCAAAACGCTCTCAGGTGCGCCTGCACCGTTAGTCTGGTTTGTTTGGTCTGGTGTGAAAGCTGTTAATCGAACCCTGGAGCGGACCAAACAAATGGATCAAGAACACCTGAAAAGGTTGGTCTCAGTCCAATTCCAAATAGACTCTGGTGCGGTTTGTTAGTTTATTGATGTTTATTGTTTATTAGCTGTAATTATTAGCCCCATTAGCTGACACCTAGGTGACAAGCTGGGGTCCAAGAAAACATAACATTACATTACAACAGAAACAAACGGTGACAAAAATTAACAGTAATAGTAATCAGTAAAATAAAAAAGTAAATAAATGAATAATAGTAATAATGTTAATGGTACAACAAAATACAACTACATTAACTGAAAAATAATTGGCGAAAAAAACAAATAGATAGTAACAAACCAACACACCACAGCTGCTCAAAGAACACAACACACATCCTCGGTCTAAACTAGACTAAAACGATAATGACCCCCTGCAATTATGATCACAATGATACATACACAATCAAAACCTCAAATTAATTCATTTATGCGTAAATAAGATCTTAATTTCTGTTCGTGGTTTGAAGACAATGAACCATTGACAAGATTTTTTGATACACTGTAAAATCTGAAAAGTTCGTTTTACTTTTAAAAATCTAGGGAACTGAATGCCCTGAAAAATTCAAGTACATGTAACTATTAGTCTAATTGATGTTTACTTTATATCTAATTATTAAGTTTACCTAAAATTTAGTTATATTCACTTGATTTTGTGAAGTTATTGCAACTTAAAATGACAAGGTCATCAAATCAATCTTTCAAAGTTTTAGCAACTCCAGTAAAGCAAGTTCACTGTGCTATTTGTATTCTGCTGGATGCAAACTAGTTAATCACATTTGTATTTTGTTAAACAAAGCAGACCTCGCAGATTTTCTGACTTTATTGTTGACAAAATCCTCTTTAACATGATCAAGTTGATTTACTGAAGTCGCTAAAACTTAGAAAGAACAAGGAAATTCCACTTGCCACTTGTTGCAAGTTTCAACAACTTCACTAAGTAAGTAAATATAGCTAAATTTGAGTAAACGTGACAATTAGATTAAAAGTCAACGTAAATTAATTGCAACTGCAACAGGGTGTGAACAGTGCTTGTGAACAGTGGTTAACCATTTCAAAACCTGCATCATCTGTTTTCTTCTGCTCTGTTCAGACACCTTTCACAAGCATTTAAACCTTTGAAACAAGAGCAAATATGAGCAAAAAATAGCGCAGAGAGAGGGAAAGTGATAGAAAGAGAGCAACAGGGAATCAGCGGAATAATTTGGAAAAAAAACAAAAATAAAAACTATTTTAATAATTATTAAAATTATATAATTCAATTTGCGTTACACAAAAAATATATCGAGTTTTATTAATATTATTGTATTTTAACACTTTTAAGAGTTTTTAACTGTTTTTTTTAATTAAAAATTTAACTTTTAACTTTTTAAATTTTCAGGTAATTTTCTTGAAGGCCTAACTTTTTATCTTTTTTTCTCTTATTTTTGGGTGGGTTTTTGGATGGGTTTTTTTTTTTTGTAAGAAATCAAGCCAGTTTGCTCCAGTTTCAAAGGATTAAACCAGCCAGTGAGTGTTGATTCTCTACTGACCAATCAAGGGACTGCAGCGTTTCTTGCTCCACCTTTCACTACCGGATCTTTGTCTGTGTGGCTTGGACCAAAAATGGGAACCGTTCCAAAGGTACTAAAGGTACTAAAGGTACCATCCACATCTTATGGAAACTCAAGTGGAGTTCAGTGGAAACGCCTCATGAGCTCAACAACAGCCTCAAAAACAGCTCACACAGCTGCAGACTTTTTTAAAAAAAGATTTGCAGCAGAATTTCAGACATGCAGCACAAAGCAGGACATAAATAATCAATACAGCTGATGTTCAGACTTGTACAACCAGCTCGCTTAGTGTCCTCAAATGTACTGCACCAACAACCGAATTGTACCCTAAAGTCACCTAAAGCAGCTGCAGCCGAGGCGAGCGCCGACGTGCGCGCACACATAATTAGAGGAGTTCTCGGCTCTGGCAGTCAGAGCAGGTCATGTAGTAAATCCTCCAGGAGGTAGCGGTAGTGGTTCAGTGAACCAGGACTGTGGATGGAGGCCGCATTATTAATGAGCAGAAGGTGGAGAAACTTCAAACAGCATCAGCAAGACCCTCTAGAAGATTCTCTTTGGTCTTTACAGTAGCTGAGTGTGTGTGTGCGTGTGTGTGTGAGCACATGAGGGTGTGTAAAGTTTAATATGACAAGCCCTATCAGTAGATCTGAACACGCTCCCTGTAGGTTTCTGCTCTCGCCCTTTCATTTCTCTCGGTTAAAGGAGGAGGCGAGAAGAAAGGAGGGCGAGCTCTCGCACAGAGGAGGAGAGGGAGAGAGAGCACGTTCGGACGACTGTACAGCTGATAGGAGCGATGTTCGGAGGTTTAAACAGATAAGTGTAGCACTGCTCCTGCCTCTCTGTGGGAGCAGAGCGCCGTCGGTCTGAGACGACCCGCCCTGCATACAGAGAGCACCGAGCTTCTCTCTGATTCGCCTGGCTGGATTTTGGGTTTAAAATCAGTTGCAGAAACCCTTTGAAACCTGGACCAGTTTCGTGCACTGCATGCACACACAAGTATTTAAACCTTTAAAACCTCAGCAAATTGGTTTGCTTTTTTTTAAGACATGGGGGAAAAAGACAATGAGCAACTTGGCAAGAACTGTTCTGCAAATTGCAAAAAAATAGTAAATTTGGAAAATTGTTTTTAAAGAATCTAGGGGAAAAGAAGCTATATTTATAATTATGACTATATAATTAAAATTATTTAATGATTTTTGATTCAGGCCTTTTTTTAAAAAAAATTGTGTGTGTGTTTTGCATAATTTTTGCAAAGATTTTTTCTTGTACTTTTTTACTAAATTCCCGCTATTTTGGTTAGATTACTTTCAAAAACTTATCAAGAGATGTTCCACAATTTGCCAGAAATTAATAGATTTAGAATAAAAAAAAAAGAGCTTTGGATGAACATTGAATGAAAAAAGAAAAAGACTAGAGAAAAATTATTATATTTATCATAATTACATTTTTAAAATTCTGTAAAAAAATGAATTTTTTAAGGACTTTTTCCAGGTTTGTTTTTTTGGTGTGTTTTTTAAAAATAATAATTGTATTTAGTTTTACTAATTTCTTTCTAAGTTTTGGGTCAGTTTTTCTTTCATTGCTTATTGCCTGTTTTTGAAAGAAATCGAGCGTATTTGCTCAAGTTTCAAAGGGTTAAGTTTTACGCTGTAATAGATGGAGATTATCTTGATCACTGACTGAAACATTGTCGGCTGGATTCCAGATTTTTGTGCTGTCGCATATGTGGTTTGTTTTTATTGCTTTTTTCTTCCTGAGCATCATTATTATACATTTTTTTACAATGCGTCGTGACACCGGTGGCATTATTATTTTGAGACCTTGAGACGTTTTTGGCATTTCATTACATGAATGCTGCATTCGGGGTCTGACAGAGGAGGGAATAAAAGTCATCTCCGCAACCTCCCTCCCTCCTCCTCTCTTACATCTATATGTGTTTTTGCTTCTTATTCGTTTCTCCTCGGGGGATCTCACATCTGCAGCCCTGCCTGCCGCCCACCTCCATTTTTTCCATTTTCTTCCCTTCTGTCCTGTCTGTGGGAGTTTCTCGCCAGGAGCTGTCATGTGTGTCAAACCTGCTGCTGCAAAGCCGGAAACCAGCCAAGTGTGGTGGCGCAGGCTTAAACTTTGATTTAGAGATAGAGGCGGTGGTGTCTGTCTTATTGCACTTTCTATATTTGCATGCTTTTATTTGTGCTGTTGGAGTTTTGCAGATTTGTTTTGCAGATTTGACTCTCTTAAAGTCCAGCGTCCAGGCAGGCTGTAGTTTACCTAGTAGCAGACTAAATATGCAGTGGAGGCAAAGTGATTCAGAACCAATAGGAGGCTGCAGCATCGGCTCTGGAGATGGACTGCATGTTAAGCAGCCTGCCTTTGGACTTCTGTGTGTGTGTGTGTGTGTGTGTGTGTGTGTGTGTGTGTGTGTGTGTGTGTGTGTGTGTGTGTGTGTGTGTGTGTGTGTCCATCCTTTCTCTGTGCAGAATAAGCTGCAGCATTCTTCTCCCTTAAAAAAAAAGACAATAATATGATCTTATATTGTTACCCAACACGGAAACTGCATTTTAGTCTTCTCTCCCTTATAGGGAGGTCAAAGGTCAGGGTCAAATGAATGTTTTTGCTTAAAGATGCTCCTGCAGTGTCAATGCTTGTTAGGTTGAAGGTCGTCTCCCCAACAATTCTCAACTCAACTTAGTATCTATAAAGCACCTTTTATGCAAACATGCAGCCCAAAGACATCATGAAATAGAATTTTTTCAAGAAAAGAAATTCGACAGTAAACAATAAAATGTTAATGATAAATAAGTGACAATAGATGAAATCCAAAAAAGGTCAGAAACCAAAAGTTGGTGAGGAATCTTAACTAAACTGCATGTTTTTTATCCGTTCTAAATGTACCTTAAAGGGTCATGTTTCATTTTTGTACTCTTATCAATATAATAACCACAAATATGCATGCTTTATGTAATTGTATGTATATTAAGTGTCTGCAAAGGGAAGGGAAACCATTTTCAGTAAAAAAAAAAAACGTCCATGGCAGTTTTTTTCTTTTCTTAATGCAAAAAATAGGAACCGTATCGTCACTGCTCTAGCTGCCGTGCTCTGAAAAAGTTGTAGGCGGCAAAAATCATATCATCTGTCAGAGTGCAGGTACGATGAGTGGGAGTGTTTGTCCTTGTGGGAGCAGTGGAGCTGTGACCTGTGTGTGTGTGTGTGTGTGTGTGTGTGTGTGTGTGTGTGTGTGTGTGTGTGTGTGTGTGTGTGTGTGTGTGTGTGTGTGTAAGCGACACTGACTCACAGCCCATCTCTCCTCTCCCCACAGCGCTCCTTTACAAGCCCATTGACCGTGTTACCAGAAGCACCCTGGTCCTTCATGTGAGTACTACACTTACTGAACACAGCTTTTAAAGGATCAGCTCGCCCAAATTACACAAAAACAACACACTGATTCTGGAAATGATGCTACTGATTTATAGATCGAGGTAGAAGTATTCATACTCAACTATAATATTTCAATTTCATGTTACTTAATACTTTAAATATTTATTGCTGTACTACATATGCTACAGTATGTTGCTTTTTAGTTAAAAAAAAACATTTAAAAACAAACTACAAGCATATAAATCACAACACGTTGGGCCTCATGCAAGAAACTATATACGAACAAATTCTCGCTTGTAACCACAATTTCGAACAGTCAAATTTCTATACTTACCTTTCAAACAAAATCAAATGCAATTCAAAGTGCTTTACAGTTTGTCCTGAAAAAAACAAGAATAACATATAAAATAAGCAAAAATAAATCTTAAAAAATAGAATGAGTAAAAATCATAAAACCATAAAAAACATAAAAAAAAGCAAAACACTATATACATATTTTCATTTAAGGAAAAAAATCTAAAAATGTATTAATATAATTTGATAAAATTCTGATGATATTTCAGAGTAATTACAATGACTGGATTATTCATTTTTAGGGCTAAAGAAATACTTTACTTGATCCATTTACCTTGATTACTGTAATTTCAGTTACTGTGCTAGAATATAACTAAGTTTATTTATTCAGTTATTATACTTAAGTACAAATATGAGGAAATTTTACTTTACTGGACTACTTTAATCTCATTCCACTTTCTACTTCCACTCCACTGCACCTCAGAGGGAAATATATACTAATACTAATACTAATACTAATATTATAAAGATAACTACTTCATAAATGGTCTGCACTGCCATGACGTATAGTTACACATCTGGAAAAGTTCATGTCAGGCTTTGTGGTAAGTTACGGTGTCGTGTACACGTATACGCAGGGCTGCAGGCACGCCATTGAATCCGCGCACAAGTATAAATCCTGAGTTAATCATCTCACGACGCCTCAGGTTTATCTGCTGACCCCGAGGTTGAGATCCACTGGACTGACATATCTAATTATTAATAAAGTAGCTTCTTGGCAAGCAACAGGTAAGCAGGTAACCACCGTAGCAGTCACAGGTGACAGTCACTGCACTCATCCGGAAATTTAAAACAGCTCGACGTGAGCGTCACAGCTTCTTATCTGGTGCTGAAAGAATCTTTTCCATCACTAAAATTGTCAAATATCACAAGAGGAAAGTGAGAAAATATGTGTTGTTGTTGCTGTTGTTTTGTTTCGTATTGTGGTGAAATGACCCTTTAACTGCCACTGACTGACACACACACACACACACACACACACACACACACACACACACACACACACACACACACAGGCGCTGAACACAGAATAAACAGTTTGCACTAAAAGCTTTGTGATAGACTCGACACTCCTCGCAGCAAATCCGCTCTTGAGAGTAAAATGTCTCTCACACACTTTAATTTTTGGTTAGCAGAGCAGCCAGAGTGCTGAAAAATCAGAGCCTGCTTTTCATTGTTTATCACAGCGTCCTCGCAGCCTAAATAAGCCGACGCCTTTTGGATGAGTGATAATAATTAAGTGGAAAGTGCCAATCAGGCGGGCAGAGATGCCCGGATGTGTCGGGTGATGTTTCGGGAGTTTATTGCACGAATACGTCTGCATAAAGCCGTCAGAAAAACAACATGCACGGCTGTGTGTGTGTCTGCACAAAGGTCATGTTCCTGTCTCTCAAGAGGAGGTGAAAATGAGTTTGTTTTGGAAAGAAGACGGCAGCTCAAGTCTCCGTTGTCCTCTTCATGCGGCTGCTCTGCTGATGAGAGCGGCTCCATAAAAAACAAGGAAATGGGATTTTTGGAGATTACTTAAGAATTCACTGTGAGCACACGGGGCAATTATGTTTTGAATAGGAGGATGAAATTCAATCAGAGCCGATGCGTGCGTGGATTTTTGGTTAGGAGGAGAAAATGGATTTCTTATGATATACAGAATAAGATATTTTATTGCAAAATTAACTATTCCTGTGGTTTCACATCACAATTAAGTCAGGGAAACTCAACTTGCTTTGCTTTGGGGGCCACTTTTGCAAAATGACAGGAGGACAGGGGCCAGTCGCAGCAGCACCGTACATGTTTCTAGGATTTTAGGACAGTTTTAGGATTTTAGGATGTTTCTTGAGTTTCAGGACATTGCTGGAGTTTTGGGACATTTCTAGGATTTTAGGATTTTTTTAGGAATTTTCAGACATTTATAGGATTTTAGGACATTTCTTGGATTTTAGGACATTGCTAGGAATTGAAGGACATATCTCAGATTTTAGTACATTTTTTGGATTTAAGGACATTTCTTGGATTTTTGAACATTTTAGGAATTCAGGATATTTATAGGGTTTTCTGTTGGGCTGCACGATAATTGATGGGACTTATGACATCATACCGATAATTCCGATTTTGCAAATTTTGACCAATAAAAAACCGATAATAATAAGCACAAATTGCTTCGATTTCGCCTGTTTTGCCCATGGTTTCACTCCGCTAGTAGCCTACTGCACACACTCCGAATTTCTGCCCAACTCTCATTCTCCGCCGGTGTCTCCGAATGTCCGCTCCACTCTCATTGTCCTTCAGGTGATCTCAGTCTCCTCTAGGACACCAAAATGTCCTGATCCGGTCCTGATACATGTAAACATGTAAATATACAGAGATCACAACAAAGCCGTTACTTAGGGACTGTTCTGTAGCTGCTGCTTCCTGACATTTTGGGGAATGTTCCTCTCTGTAGTTCCACTAGAAATCAAACACAATATTATTTACAGCATTATTTTTGTACAATTCAAGTTTACATAAAAAGATAAGAGGAAAAAAAAATACAAAAATGAAATTATTTTGCTCTTAAAAATGACTTTCTTTTACGAAAATGCGATTTTTCCAGCTTCTTGTCTGATTTTTTTTTTTTTTTAATGCAATTAAATGCATCTGTACTCACCACATCTCAGCCTTTCATACCCTCAGGTAATGAAAAACAAACAAAAAGAAATGATTAGTTATCGGTATCTTATCACCCACGAGAAGCTGGAAATTATTGAGTTATCGTGTCGGTTGAAATAATCATTATCGTACATCACTGGTTTTCGGACATCTTTAGGATTGTAGGTCATTTCTAGGATTTAAAGACATTTCTTGGATTCTTGGACATTTTAGGATTTGGGGACATGTTGAGGATTTCAGGAACGTCCTAGGATTTTTGGACGTTAGGGTTTTAGCGAGGAGCTCTTTTGAGGGTGCGCTGGATCCTCCACTGGCACTTCTTTTTTTTTATAAACAAGATCTTACTTAGATTTAATGTTTTTTTACACTCTGGCACCTTATGAATACCAAACATACAAAAACAATTCCAGTGTGAATCACTGTATTTTTATCGAGAATTCAAAAATAGTTGAGGGGCCACTCTGCACCATATCAGAGGCCAGATTTGGCCCTCAGACCATACACTGAGTATCACTGCAGTTTGAAACCAAACCATGACATTGTGTGTATGTAACCACTCCGTGTGTGTGTGTGTGTGTGTTGCAGGATTTGCTGAAACACACTCCGAAGGACCACCCGGACTTCCCTCTCCTGCAGGACGCTCTGCGGATATCTCAGAACTTCCTCTCCTCCATCAACGAGGAGATCGACCCCCGCAGGACTGCTGTCACCACGCCCAAAGGAGAGGTGTGTGCATTTTTTATATCGAATTAAAAACCCCTCACGTTGTTGTTTTAATGAGTTATTTGCAGGTAATTAAAAAGTCTTAGATATTACCTCGTTATCACC
This sequence comes from Plectropomus leopardus, assembly GCF_026936395.1. Classification (NCBI taxonomy): domain Eukaryota; kingdom Metazoa; phylum Chordata; class Actinopteri; order Perciformes; family Serranidae; genus Plectropomus; species Plectropomus leopardus. Next base: position 3,283,961 of record NC_142190.1, on the reverse strand, counting down.
TAACTTTTAATGATCTAACACAGATTTGTAACGTGACTGGAGGGCTGTTTTGGAGTCAGCGTGGTGATTTTTGAGTTGGTTTATTTTTCCCTGAGCTTGTTGAAACCCACGCAGGTTGAAATTGTTTGACCCGTGTCATGTCGAGTTTATCAGCGGCGTGTTGTTGAGACAAAAACCATGACTTGAGGTGTTCTCGCAGGCTCGTCAGCTGGTGAAGGATGGCTTCCTGGTGGAGGTGTCGGAAAGCTCCAGGAAGCTTCGGCACGTCTTCCTCTTCACCGATCTGCTGCTCTGTGCCAAGATGAAGAAGACGGCTGTGGGGTGAGTCTCAACAGTGTATTCACCTCAGAGACATTTGAACATATACATTTAAATATCCGCTCTCTGAGGACGTTTCTATCTGAATTTTTCATTCATATAGTCAAGAAAAAACAGGAAAAGTCATGGAATTTGCAATAAGATATTTCCCAGCCTGAAAGTTTTGGAAAACTAAAAATGTCCTGAAAGTTTAAAAAAAAAAAATCCTGGAAATTCTGTATCACAAACCTATAACGTAATAACGCATGATGTGTTCAAAGGCTGTCGAAAATGTGAAAATCCAATGATAATTTCTGTTTTTACAATTTCTGGCTATGATAAATGGTGGAATTTTAATGATTTTTGAAGTTTATTTGATGTGTCAAAGAAAACAAAAAAGCCAAAATATTAAATTTTTATTAAAAATAAAAAAAACAAGCAAACACACGAACAAAAAATGCTCAAATGTTTTCTATAGAAATTCTCAAAAAATTGAAACAATATATTTTCTTCAAAAATTGCCAAATATTTTCCTAAAAAAATGCCAAATATTTTTTTTTATAAAAAAAATCACCAAAACATTTTAAAGAAAATAAAAAACAATGATTTAAAATAAAAACCAAATACAGCCATTTAAAATTGTATACCCTCATACAAAGCCAAATTTAAAAAAACTAATTCCCTCCCCAGTGCTTAAAAATAATTTATTTAATTTACACTACCCCCTCCCCTCTCATAAGTAATGACCAGTCCCTAATTTTTATTTAAATATACACTTCTAACTTTTTTTTAAACAATAGTATATATAAAAAAGCTATTCTATTGTGATGAAAAAGAACCAATAAGGAGTATTGATGGTCGTTTTAGAGAATGCACATAATTTAAAATCTGCCTCAAAGTCTTGGAAAAGTCATTTAAATTTCGTGGTAAAAATATTCTTGAACGCTGCGTATCTGAATGTCAAAACCCGACAGTGAAACCGAAAGGATGACAACCTCACTTGACAGAAAATCCCGTCTTTTTCTGTTCTTTATTGAAACCTCGCTAACAAAGAAAAAGAGCTCGCAGGCATTTTCCCTCTGGTGTTTGTGAAAGTGGGTGAAAGATTCACGCGGGGAACAGAGAGTCAGGATGAAGGTGTTTTTTGGAGGGTTTGTGTTTGAGCTGGAGGCAAAGGGAAGCATGACGACACACACAAACACAGCGATTGTTTTTCTCTGTGTGTGTGTGTGTGTGTGTGATGCTGCATCTCGAGCCTTGACACATGTCCGCAGATTAAGTGTCACATTTACAGGATTGCGTGTCGCCCGCCTCGTCAGCGCGGCGGCAGCTGTTAGCCTGATTGGATCTTATTTTGGTTGACATTCACCGTTTGTCTCTGTCGTTTGCAGCCGCCCCCTCACTTGGAGGAACACATAGCGTTGCCATAACTACCAGCCCTGTAAATTAGGCTATTATGGTCTGGGGTGTCATCTCAGCATGCCGCCGCCCACAGGCTACACACACACACACACACACACACACACAGACACAACAGACACACACACGCCGTCAGAGCAGCCATCCAGAAACTCTGTCACCTTGTGTTGAGTCACTGAGGATCCTTAATCCTGCTGTATCCTGTGATTATCTCACTTCCATCATTTTGGAATCAGTTGTGTTTACATTAACTGCACACGCTCCACTTCCTGAATACATATTTTATCACTTTCAGTCTGTGTAATTCCTGTGCTATTGTTACCAAAGCACCAGGGGGGCGCAAAGGTTTGGTGCCAAAGTGCCAATTTAATAGCTTGATAAAATCGTCCTGATGGGCTCAATATTCTGTTTATTTCCCTGTAAAACACAATTGTGAGATGACTGCGTTTCCACTCAGTGAGGTTCTGCGACTTCTCCAATGTGATGACATTACAAGAAGCATGACGATGGATGCTCAAAACATTTGCAGCTTTATTTCTATTGCAGTCACCGCAGTAACGTCATTATTTCCAATCCAGGGGGTGTGATACGATACGATACGATGCGATGCGATGCGATGCGATGCGGTACGGTACGGTACGGTACGGTACGATGCGAAACGATACAATATGATATATTTAATCCAAGCGATCATGGAAAGGCAAGTCCCTTATACATAGAAGTGGTCACATATGAGGGATTTCTGGGAGCTGATAGTCCACGATTTCACAGACGATTTGTGGATTGAAAACTTCCAGATGATCCGCTCAGATTTTGCAGAGTTATGTGATACAATAACAGCTCTTGTAGCTCCTGCTGCATCATGAAGGAGCCAGTTCCTAATGACGAGCACATAGTCATAGCATCATGTGACATAGAAAAGACAAAAAAGAGTTTCCATTGCAGTTTTGCCAAATGACTTTTTCAAATCGCCTTAAGTACCGCCTCATGCGAGTATGTTTTTTTTCAAAATTGACAGGTTTCCATCAGGCGCATTTTAGATTTGTAATTTCAGTTTGCGCAATCTGAGGATAATGGAAACCTGCCTGTTGTGGAGAGCAAAAGAAGCGACCATCGTCTGTCATCTGACGACATTTTAGCCTTTTATTAGCTTTATAACGGGGCTTAAACTGGAGAGAGAAGAGAAAGTCAGATTGTTGCGTTAGTCCGCATAAAACTGGACTTTTAAAATACACTTAAACATGTAAATCCGACTGAAATTGAATTAAACTGACTTTCTCTCCGCTCTCAGTGGGCGGGGCTTCTTCAGCCATGTTAGCATTAGCGTCTGTCCAGTGTTACTATACATCAGATTATGTATAGTTCAACATTAATGTATTTAGTCTCTGACTGCAAATCATCACCATCAGCCACAACATGTATTCTGTTACAGAAAATACCTTCAAATAAGACAAGTAAATTCACAAAAAGTTTTTCTGAAACATCATATTGTTGAGTCGCCTCTAAACCAATCAGCTCTTCAATCAACTGAGAGCCAGGCATCCCATCATGCACTGGGTCTTGCAGTCGGTGGCGAGCAGCTGCGGCGCCTGCCTCTATATCTGCAGCCGGCTCGATGTCGTGAGATTAGATTAGGTGGTGTAAAATGAGTGATGATATAAAAATGGACAGCCCATATTTCCTGTTTTGCAGGACATCAGGAAGCTCAGTGGAATAAACATCAGTGTTTCTTTGTGACAGCGTTTTACCCTCTAAAATTGTCCCGCGGACGGCCACCAGAAACCTACAAAAGTCTATTTCAGACTGATGATGTTCTTAAATTAAAAGTTTGCATCATCAAGCTTCTCAAATTGGCCTCCTGATGAAGGCGTCTCGGCCGTAATGAGTCGACTGTGCAGCAGCGAGACGCTAATGAAAGTCTCATTAGTGACGATGAAAATCAATATTCTCAGCGCTCTGCTGAGCGTGCATCGTTTTCATTCATCTGAGCATTGTGACATCATGAAAAGGCTGAAAATTATCCCTTATTTGCACACGTTTTGCTCAAATTAATCCCAAAGTCAAATGAGCACATTTTGGAATAGAAAAGTAACACATTTTTGAGAATAACCTTAAATTTTAGTTCTTTTAATTGTCCAGTTACTGTCATTTGTAAAGCTGACAGGAAGCTGCATGTTTTTCTCTTCTACTTTTTTAAAATAAAACTGTAAATCATTAACTTTTTTATTGCAATGATGTGTATTCGTTACATTGTCCCACAGAACAGTGACAATTTTAATCACGTTTTACTAGGTATGCATTTTCAAAAAAGACACATATTAAAATAATTATTAAATTTAAAATCTTTCTTTAATGACAACATGTACCTGGTAGACTTAATAATTTTGAGAATTTTCTATTTCAAACATTTTATATCAAACTAAGAAGATGATACATACAGTGCGGTATATTGTGTGAATAAAGTTTGAAAATTGTAAGCCTTAAACGATTATTGGCATAATTAACTATCAATTAACCAATTAAATGTCATTGGAAAAAAAAACCCCATAAAAACCTAAATTATTTCAGACAATAGCAAAAATATTTTTTCCTTAACAATTAATTGATTAAATTTCACATATTCAATTAAATTCTTAATGACCGATTGATAAATCATTGATTAATTGTTATCATTACTGTGAATGATTAATTGCATTTATATGAAAGAATTATAAACTTACATTCATGAAAAGTAACAGCTATAAAATGTACTTGAATAAAATGTACAAATTTCGAAAATATAAAAAGATTATATATATGAATATATAAAAGGATTGTAAATTGAGATTTGAATAATGTCAGAAATAAGCAAATAAGGAGAAAAGAACATTTTCTCAAAATAAAAAATTATTTAAAAAGATAAATTAAATGTGTATATACAAAATAAAAGCGTGCAAAATTAATCTAAATCTAAGAATAGGAACATAACACAGATAAGACTTTCTAGAAACATTTATTTCCTAATGTTATCTGCCCCATTAGTCTTTCTTATCTTACTCAACTTGTCCTGTTTCAGTTGAAAAATAATCTATTAATACATTAATGTTAATTTCACTTCCTTAGATCTTTATAGCTTTTTGCGTCTTCAGATGACTCACTGCGTCTGAAAAGAAGGAAGGATTCATTTTGGGTTTTTTTGGCAAACTGTGTCATTTTCTCCTCCGTCTGCAGCCGCCATCAGCAGTACGAGTGCAAGTGGTACATCCCTCTGGCGGACTTGACCTTCCAGACCCTGGACGACTCGGACTCGTGCCCCAGCATCCAGGTCCTGCCCGAGCACGAGATCGAGGAGATGAAGATCAAGATCTCCGTCTTAAAGAGCGAGATACAGAAAGAGAAGGTAATCCTGGCGGCTCTGACTGACTTACTTCTTTTGAGTCGGCAGTTATAACTCTGCCTCCACCTGCTGGTCGTCTCTAAACATTAATTTTTTTCAGGAATATTTACACTGCATTTACAAGAAACACATTTAAAAAAACAAAAAAACAACCAAATAAACATAATCTGAAGGAATTAATTTTTTTTTTTTTATTTTAACATAAATAAACAGCATGCACAGCCAAATAATCATGAAGATCTTTCAATCATGTAAAAAGAAAAGATAAATAAATAAACTGAAAAAAAATAAAGACATAAAAGATAAAAAGACGAAGAATTAAAAAAAGAAAAAAGAAAAAAATCATTCTGTAGACAACATGATTTTTCAGGAATATTTACACAGCATTTACAAGGAACAAATAAAAAAATACAAACAAAAAATCATAACTAAATAAACATAATCTGGAGGAATTAAGTAATTTTTTTTATTCTCTTTTATTGGTGAACATAAACAAATAGCATACACAACCAAATAAACATGAAGATCTTTCAATTATGTAAAAAGTAAAAAAATAAATAAATAAATGAAAAAAAATAAAGACATTAAATAAAAAGATTAAATAGAACAAACAAAATAAAAGGTGTATATAGATAAATAACAATAATAAAATAAAGTAAGGGTAGAAAAAGACTAGAGAGACAAACAAATTCTGACAACGATTTATGACTTTTTTCTGCAATATTTACGCAGCATTTACAAGAAACATAACAAATATTTAAAAAATAGTAACCAAATAAACTGAATGTTGAGGAATGATTGATTTTTTTTTCTTTTATTGATTTATGTGAGCATACAAAAACAAAATATACGCCCAAATGAACCTGAAGACATTTTAATCATGTAAAAAGGAAAAATAAATGGAATCAATGGAAATGGAAAAAATAGAATAATCTAATAAATAAAAATGAATAAATAAATAAATGGGAAAAATGATGGGGGGGATTAAATAAATAAAAACAATAAAATAAAATAAAGATAGAAAATTAGTAGAGAGGCAAAAAAAAAAAAGTACATTGTCAATTTTGTCCAGTTTATATTAAAGCTATCCTTCTGGGCTTTTTTCAAATTAAAAGTCATTCTCTGCATTACATAATTCCTGTTTATTACATCGATCCATTCATGAGTATTTCTTTTTTTCAGCCCTGAAACTTTTTAAAATCATTACACTGAGGTTGACAGTGTTGGTCTCTATTGTGTAAGAAACGCAAACATAAGTGACTCAGGAGGAAAGTTGTGACGAACGCATCCTGTCGTATTTATTTATGGTGGCAGACTTTGGAAGGTTTTTCCGTATCAGTGATTCCTTACTGGAAACACGGCTCCTTCCTTTAAACTCTCGTCACACACACCTTTGTTTGTCTTAGATAAAGGTTCAGTGTGCCATGTGAGGCAGCTCTGGTAGTGAATAAACACACACACAAAAAAGATCTGCAGACTTGGATTTGGATTTTTAGTCAGTGAATTACCTACAGCAGATGGCGGTCAGCATGCACGAGCACCGTTTAAAATATGGACGTAGCCATGGTGACACCGTCCATGGGTTTTTAGGCGTCCATTCTGCAGCCATGAGTTTGGCATTTTTGTTGTCGCCATCCTGTTTTTTTCTTCTTCTTTTTTAAGCTAAAGTGACCATTTTTGGATGAGATTAAATGGTTTTTTGGGGGGTTTTCTGCATGTCGTCCTCTCTCTGTCCCCTCTTTTTACTCTTGCATTTTGTCCTGTCGAGTAAAAGCAGTAAAAATAAATTGATTTTAAAAAAAAAATGCATATTTTCTTTAAACATTCAGTTATAGCTCTCTTCTGAATTAATTTTTTTTGTTAAAATATATTTTATAAAAGCTATTATGTAGTAATGAAAAATAAGTGATTTTAGGGAATATGCGGTCTTTAAAATTTGCCTCAAAGTCACGGAAAAGTCATTAAAATTTATGGGTAAAAATGCGCATGAACCCTGATTAACTCACACAACTGCATGTGAAAAAAATCAAAATGAATCCTTTGAACCTTCTTATGTAAAAGCAAAAAATCTCCAAAAAGGTTCTGTAATTTTCATCCTTGGACAAAATACTGCATTACACTTATGTTGGCAAATATTTATTTCTTAAAAAAAAACAACAAAAAAAACATCCACTTGACATGTTCACCAAAATGTTTTAAAGTAAAAATAAATGGATTTAAAATAAAATAAAATATGCATATTTTCCTTAAATATTCAGTTCTAGTCCTTTTCTGAATTATTTTTTTAAAAATAAAATATATTTTTAAAAAGCTATTATGCAGTTATGAAAAAGAAGTGAATATGCGGTCTTTAAAATTTACCTCAAAGTCAATAAACAGATCAATAAAATATGCTAATTTTCTGATATTTTTTAAGATAAAATATATTTTTGAAAGCTTTTATGTAGTAATGAAAAAGAACTGATAAGGCAGAGGCTTAAAAAAAAAAACCAAAAAAAAAAACGTAACAAGTCTGTACTGATATCGCCCCCGCTGCCCGGGCCGAGACACCCTGAGGGCTTCAGGAGCAGACAGTTCCTGTTATTTCCTTCGCACAGCGGCAAACTCGCCCACCCAGGGCACCGCCAGCGACCACGGCTGGAGCTCCGAGTACGAGGCGTTCAGATTCGGCTGATTGTATCCGGGCTGTGACTCACGGCTTCCTGCTGCGGGCCGGGAGGATGTGTGTATTTGTTTTCCTTCAGTACTGATCCTTGAATCTTATATAAAGACTTTTACGGCGCAGCTCGTTTTCAGGGGTTTACCCTCAGTCTGTTAATATATTGATCAGCTGTGACGGTGCCGATCAGAGCTGGATAACAAGTTAGAGTTTGATTTTGTTTTAGCTCGTCTTTTGTCATCCAGCATCCGAAAAACCGCCTTCATGGATGCACAAATATTCAGTCCACAGTACCAAATATATTTCAGTGTCCTATCATGATTCACTGTGTGTTTTACAGAGACGTTTTTTAAGATTCATAAAAATCAGAATTTATATTTTAAATTATATATTTAAAGTCATGTAGAATTACAATAATTCCAGGCACTTTTTTTCAAGTAATTCCTTTATTTGAAAAACTTTTTTCTTTTTCTTTTTTTGTCTTTTTTGAGATTTTCATTTATTTAGTTTTCTATCTATTTATTTATTTATTTATCTATTTATTTATTATTTATATTTTATTATTTATCTATATTTTAATGTTCAGAATTAGTTTAATTTTGTATTTTAAATTATATATTTTAAAATGTATAGAATTCTAGTCATTTTTATGCACTTTTTCAGGTTATTTCCGTGGAGTTTTATTTTCTTTTTTTTCTAAAGTTTATTGTGATGCACTTTCTGATTTAAAACTGTAGTAATTATATATTTTAAATTATTTTTTTTTTTTGCTCTTTTTTTTAAGCTTTTCACTTCAGTCAAGATTTTCACTGAGATTCTTTTGATTCACTTTCCATTTCCATTTAAAAAAAAAAACATTTACAATGTCTGATTTCTGGATCACACCAACTCATTATTTTTACAGTCAAAATTATTTAATTTTATTTATCTCCAGATCTTCTATAATTCAAATGGTACAAATAATGTTTATGGTTAAAAACTTTTTACCAGAAAATACTCAAAAATCATTCAGTGATCGAGAGGGAGGAATTTAATTTAAGGGGAATATTTTTAAGTTTTTGTACCACCAGAAAAACGTTTTGTGTATTTATCTGTGCAGTTAAACTCTGGATCAGTTTAAATGTGGAGCTAAAACAATATCCAAACATAAATCTGTTTAAAATAATAAATATAAAAACATAAATTTCATGAGGCCATGACAATCAGCAGGTGTTATATAATAATATTTTATTTGAATTTGTTTGAATGATAAAGTGATGATCAGTTATATTTAAAAATGATCAATGATAATACCTAATACTCTGTCTGCTTGTTTGTCTTTGCGTGTTTAGAAAGCGCCGAAGGGTCAGAGTCGCGTGGAGCGTCTGAGGAAGAAGATGAACGAGCAGGAGTCGTGGCTGCTGCTGCACTCTCCCACCATCCCGTTCCGCATCCACAACAAACACGGAAAGGTAACGTGTTCGTCCTGACACGCTTCTGCACACATGTAACGTGTAGCTGCAGCACTCAGGTCTCACCACTAGAGGGGGGCATGCACCTTTCAAAGGAGTCCAATGTGATGGATCAGATCTAGTTTTCAAAATAAAAATCTTGTGACAGCGTGAGATAAACTCACGTCGTAGCTTTTTAAAGAGTTTTTAGAATATTTTTACTTGTTTCTGTATAATATCTAAAAAAAAAAGTATTATTTTTAGCTTTGCTTTTTCTATGTAAACTCTTTGAAACATGGATCAACATTTTTTTTAATTTTATTTTTCTTGATATTATTTGACAATTTTATTAGATTTTTTTGATAATCATTTGATAATTTTATAATAACATATTTTTATATATTTTTTTCTTTTTCGACATCAATTTTCTTGTGCCTTTCAAAACCTTTAAAATGTCAGCGAATTGATTTGATGTCTATCAAAAACATGGAAAAGGGGTAATCATCAACTTGGTGTGAAATGTCCCGCAAACTGCAAAAAAATAAAAAAAATAATTAAATAACAATAATAAATATAAAAATAAATATTCAGTTCCTAATCCTTTTCTGAATTATAATCTTTTTTTTAATTTAAAAAAAAGGGAAAAAAGGTAACAAGAATATGATCTGAAAATCAGATTAAAAAAAACTGTAATTTTTAAACTTTTTAATTTTGCTTTTTATGTCTTTTATATACATATGTGTTGTATTTTCTGCTTTGGACTCTGTGTATCAGGGTGCATTAAAACCCTGAACTCATCACTGTATTGCTGTGTGCTCGGGTGGTTGTCTTTAAAACTGCGTACACATTTTGCTTATTTAAAACACTGTTATTGGCCTACTTGCAGCATATTTATGTGTCTGCATTAAGCAAAAAGAAATTGAAAATGTCTGCTTTCCGCTCACAGACCTCGCTGTGATTCTTTTCCTCGGGCAGTTTGGCAAAAACAGCCTCTCTGTATGCAGCTCCATATGTGCTAAATCTTCTGCAGAAAGCTGCTCTCGTTGGTTCCTCGAGGACGTTTCAAAGTTCTGCTGCAGGACTTTTGTTTGTCGTCTTTTTTTTTATGTCAGGGTGCATCTGTGCTGCTCTTTTAATGTTTCTTGTTTTTATGGTTCACTTACAGCAAATATTTACATACTTTTTAGTCTTTCCTTTGTGGTAACTTCATTTTGTGTTTTATTAGCGACTATATTTGGGCTAACAGTCACATTTGAGTGGGATGAGCTCCTGTTTGGCATTTTACTCTCAACATGTACAAATATAAAAACTACAGATATTTATTTAGAATTTTGAGTTTAGCTGCTAGAAAAGCGATTACAAGGAAAAGGCTCCCATCAGTGGAGAACTGGTATGATATAATTTATTACATTTTGTAATGGAAAGAATTATCTTTTCAATTAGGCTTCAGGAAACAAAACTTGTAGAAATTTCAAAGAAGCGAAAATGTAAATTTCCCCCAAAACGGCCCTTTTTTATTTGAATATAGCACAACATTTTCTATTTATTTATCTCAAACTCTTAACACGCCATGTTCTATTTTTTTATTCATTTGTTGTTTTTTATCTTATTGTTGCTTTAAGAGTTTAAAAAATGGAAAAAATGGTTCACGCTGTAAAATTACATAATTGAAAATGACTGAATGGTGGCTGCTGTGAAGTGAAACTATAAACAAACAAAAAAAAACAAATGTCAAAAAAAAGAAAATACTGTAAATATAAGCAGGGAGGACGCCGACCGCCTGCTACTGTATGTAATACACTAAGTATCTCATAAAGCCCCACTTCAAAAATCCCCAAATATCCCTTTAATAAAGGCATATTAAACTAAACTAAACCTGATATGAAGATTTGGCGACCCTTAATGAGCCCCGGACCCTCGGGTTGGGAACCCGTGGTCCAGGTAACAGTCAGAGGTTTAACTGTGTGTTTTTTCTGTGTGTATCCAGAGTTACCTGTTCCTCCTCTCCTCCGACTACGAGAGGTCAGAGTGGAGGGAAAGCATCCAGAAACTCCAGAAGAAAGGTAACGCTGACTTTGAATACAGAAAACACCGTACACTTCATCCTCAGGTGGTTTTAACCCTTTGAAACCATCTGTTTTTCTTGTGTTGGGTTCAGATGTTCTTCACAAATATTTAAGTCTTTGAACCCTCAGCAAACTGGTGTAAAGTCTTTAAAGGGAGAATGTCAAATGTATTTATAATTATCATAATTTAAAAAAAAAAAAATTATTTTGCTTCAGCATTTCTTCCAAGACATTGCTTGTTTTTTTTTTGTTTGTTTGTTTGTTTGTTTTTTATTACTTTGCCTTTTTTCTCATTTTTAGATAATTTTCTTGCCTTATTAAAAAAAAACAACCTTTCCCTTATTTTATTTTTATTTGGCTTTTTTTGATAATTTTAGATAAGATAATAAAATCTTTTGTCTTTTTTTTTTAATTTTTTTTTTTACAAATTTTGTGCTATTTTGAGGTCATTTATTTTTTGGTTGCTCATTGCCTTCTTCCATGTTTTTGAAAGTAATCAAAAACATGTTAGAGATTTTTTTTCAAAAGTAACTTTTTTTCCAGGTCATTTCCCTTTTTTAATTTAATTTAATTTTATTTATTTATTTTTTTTCTTTAATTTAATGTTTTGGGTTTTTTTTTACTAATTTGTAGGTAATTTAATTTGAGGGTAAAATAATCTTCCTTTCCTTTTTTATTTTACTAATTTTCAGATGTTTTTAACTAACTGTGCTATTTTTGGGTCATTTCTCCTGTAGTTGCTCAGTGCCTTCTTCTCCTTGTCATGTTTTTGAAACAAATCAAGGCAATTTCTCAAGTTTCAAAGACTTAAACCACTTTTTCCTCTCTCCTTGCGCTGCAGAGAAGTAAAAGTTTAACTGTGGCTTGTGTGGTTGCTGTGTGTATTTCAGACCTCCAGTCGTGTGTATTAAGTTCTGTGGAGCTGCAGGTCCTGACCAGCTCCTGTTTCAAACTCCGAACTGTCCACAACATTCCTGTCACCAGTAACAAAGACGGTAAGAAACACACGCACAAGGTCGTCTTTATTCTCGTCCTGCACGGATGCTCTTTATGTTTCTCCTGTTTCCTCCAGCAATCCCAAACACACACACACACACACACACACACTGCTCTCTTCTCTCTCTGCTTTGAGTTTAAATCCACACAAAAGCGCCTGTTACACAAAAAAAGCCACATAATAAGAGAGGGGGGCCTTGCAGGAGAGAATCTAGGTTACAGTATGTTTCTCATCGAGCTCGTAGCGGTCGGTGCCTCGCGGTGTGCCGGCGGTGGCCGGCGCTCAGCTCCTATATGTTTGTTTTTGCTCCAGATCTCGGCGTTGCACCACTTTCAGAGGCTGCTGGTGACATTAAAGCCATCTGGCCGACCTACTCTGATCTCCCGAAATGCCACGAGGGTCTCTGCTCTCACGTGCGCGTGTAGCTGACAGAAAGGCGCATTGTCTTAATATTTTTGCATCATGCAGGGAAAAAAAAATCCATGTTTGCTTCTTGTACTGCGGGATCTCTGAGCATGTGAGCCATTGTTTTGACATCTTTAAAGTGCTGATCAGACGGATTTTGGGTTTCATTTTGCTTTCTGGTGAATGGGATGGAAACTTTTTTCAGATGTCAGTTGCCAGCTGAGCAGTTAAAAATAGTGCTGTGGCTTATTTTTCTATTGTGCTCATAACGGCTCCATGATACGAGGAAAATAAATAATAATGTTGAAAATCTCAATAACAATATTACTTGCAATAAACAGACGCTGAAGTGTACCAGCGTTCCCACAGCTCCTTAAAAAGTCTTAAAAGGCAGTGGAATTATTAATCATAAAAAACCTGTATATATATATATATATATATATATATATATATATATATATATATATATATATATATATATGTGTGTGTGTGTATATATATTAGATATTAGCAAAAAAACCCAAGAAAATTACCTGAAAAAAAGTGAAAATAAATAAAGAAATAATAAGTATAAAAAGTATAAAACAACAAGAAAATGACCTTAAAAGTGCTGAAGTAATTAAAAAATAATTATACTTTATTTCTGTGACATTTTGAATATAAAATTATTATAATAATAAATAATTTCTGTTTTAAGACAATTTTTCTTGGTAATTTTATTGTCACTTTACACAAATTTCATGCAATTTTTTTTACATTTATTGCCAAGTTGGTATTGCCTTTTTCCTGTTGTTTTTGAAAAACAAAACAAAACAAATGAAAAAAGTTTCTATTTTTTGAGTATTGTCTAATAAACCTCTAATATTTTTTTGATATATATACAATATATAATTTTTTGGTCATTTTCTTGTCAAAGTGTGATAATTTCATGCAATTTGTGGGACATTTTATGCCAAGTTGGTACCTGCCCTTTTCCCAATGTTTTTGAAAAACAAACAAACAAAAAACTGCACACAACACAAGAAAACTGATGTCAATCCAGGTTTCAAGGGGTTAAATCAGTATTTCAAAAGTCTTAAAATGCTTCGACATGGGAAGTCAAATTAAGTCAAAATAATTGGTAACCTCGACTTTTTAAAGGTAAACACTAACAGCTCGAGTTTTTAATAATTCATCATTATAAATGTATTTTTATTTTCATACAAACATGCAGCCTTTGTGTGCTCCTTTATATAGCAAAAAAAAGAAACAAAACAGAAAAAAATAAAAACAAAACTGACTGACTGCAACAATAAACTGAAAAAAAAAATCAATAAATGAAAGTAAAAAAATAAACGCCAGGAAACAAGTTTAATACCGACGATATTAACTTGAGTTATTATTTGTCCTCATCAGTTAATGATGTTAACTGTTTTGGCAGCAGGTTTTTACTGACATGTTAACGCGCTCTGCTGACTCGATTTGACCCTCACCTCTCTGCTACGTAACAAACCCGTCATTTTCCCTTTTTTTCGGGGATTTGATATCCCTGTGAGTCAAACAGATCTCAGGCTCCACATCTCACCGAGACTTTAAAACTCCTCATTTTAAGACAAACATAAACACACACCTCAGTGACATGTGAAGCAGCGAGCCCAGCAGGGGGTTAAATGGAGACCAGCTGCTGCAGGAATGTGTCATAATAACTGAGACGATGGGTGACGTTACCCTAAATAGCCACACTGTCATTTGACTCCTTTTTGTTAAAAATATTATCAATAATCGCTTTTTAGTTAATGGATTTCCACAGTTTATTGTTCAGGTCGGAGTTTAATGAAAAAGTCTTAGTTTTGTGGTAAAAGCAGCTCACGCTGTAGGCCACCTCGAAGCTGAACCCTTGAACCGTCTTCCTGTGAAACTTATATACAACACACACACACACACACACACACACACACACACACACACACACACACATTTAACCCCCGCAGTGCAGCTGACTGCTCTCCTCTCAGTTCAGCTCCAAACAGTCCTGCAAACCTCCATCGTAGTTTATTTACCAGGAAACAGCTCGGCTTCACAGCCCGCAGCCAAAGCAGGAGTGTGTGTCCTTCGTGTGTGTGTGTCAGCGGGGCAGTGGGGTGTATGTCAGGCCACCCAAAAAACGTCCACCCACGAATGTCCAGCTCAGCTGTTATAGCAGAAGACTAACATGAATCTGAAAGATAACAGTTATTTATCGCTTTCCTGTTGTTTTCTGGCGCATTGGACTCAAATCTCACCTGAAGTTTAAAGTGTCTCTTCTCTGGATTAAGACGTCTTTGGAGAGGTCGTTTATACTGATCCACGTTATTAAAGCTGCACTGTAAAACGTTTGTCTCCCCCCTCTGGCCATTAGAGTAACTACACAAACACTGTCTGTGTGTGCTTACGCGTGCCTGCAGGTGACCTCGCTGCATCTCGCTTACCCCCAGAAACGCTTCTGATTTGACTCTTTTTCTTTTCATTAATCCCAGATTTTTTAATGTGGAGCATCGCAATAATAATAATAATGATAATAATAATGATAATAATAATTATTATTATTATTATTATTACTATTATTATTATTATTATTATTATTATTATTATTATTATTATTATTATTATTATTATTATTATAATGATAATACTTAAATCCTCAAATTTTAATCTGAGCATCTTATTAATAATAATAATAATAATAATAATTCATATAGCATCATCCTAGAGTGCAAAAAAAATTCAAACCTAACGATATATAGGAATATATAATAAATAAATAAATAAATAAATAAATAACATAAAAATCATTATACAGCACATGGATACCATAACTCCAGAAAAAGTTGCAGTCATTTACAAAAATGCCACCAAAGAGTCAGAAAATACTTATTTTTGGTATTAGAGGATCTGACATGAAGGAAAATATTAACAGTAAAGCTGCCAGTGACTTTTCTGAGTGACACTTTAACAGAAATAAGGAGGAAATGCTTAAAAATGAAGACAAAATAATGCATGACTAATGTGACGGTTATGTTGGGATGTGACAGTCATGGAGACGTCACACAGGAGAATATCAGCGCCTGCAGTCGGTGATGTTACTCTGAGGGCGATAGAGGATGGTGCAGGACTGCGTCTGCTCTGTGGCTGTTTAAAATCTGCAGCAGCAGTGAGACTGAGTGTTTTTTCTTCTGTTTCTGTGTGTTTATCTTTGCACTCTTTAACGTACACAAACTCCCCGTCTTAATGGCTTTTAAATGCAGCGCGTTTACACGAGGATCTGCACTCACGGCTCCGTGTGTTGTTGTTTTGCAGATGAGGAGACTCCCGGCCTGTACGGCTTCCTGCATGTGATCGTCCACTCTGCCAAAGGATTCAAGGAGTCGGCCAGTAAGTCGGCCAGAAACTCTGGCTCAGCGTCCCCTCACACATAGCTGCTGCGCACATACGTGTCTGCCAGAGAAACACATGATCCAGTCCATCACCGCAGTCTGCACACGCAGTTTCCATCACGCAGTTTCCATCACGCTACCGTCCCGTACAGAGACGGCCAGATGGACGGACAATGAGGACATAGAGCAGAGACACTCAGCCTGCTTTGATTAGGGGCCAATAATGCAAAATGACAGGAGGTCAGGGGCCAGCGGCAGCAGCCCCGTACGTGTTTCTAGGATTTTAGGACGTTTCTAGGACTTTAGGACATTACCAGGGTTTAATTACCTTTCTGGGATTTTAGGACATTTCCGGGCTTTTAGGACATTTTCAGATTTTGGGACGTTTCTCAGATATAAAGACACACCTAGGATTTGAGGACCTTTCTGGGATCTTAGGAAATTTCTCAGATTTTAGGAAGTTTTTAGGATTTTAGGACAGTTCTAGGATTGTTAAGAAGTATCTATGATTTAAGGATTTTTTTCACGATTTTATAATATTTCCTAGATTTTGGGACATTTCTGAGATATTAGGAAGTTTTTGAGGACATTTCTCGGATTTTAATGAGGTTTTAGGATTTTCAGGGTTTTTCTATGATCTCAGAATTTTTTTTTTTTTTTTAAATGATTTTATGATATTTCCCAGATTTTAGAAAGTTTCTACGGTTTTAGGACATTTCTCAGATTTTAGGACGTTTCTATGATATCAAGACATTTCTAGGATTTGAGGACATTTCTAGGATTTTCAGAAGTTTCAAGATTTTTAGGGATTTTCTAGTATTTTAGGACATTAGGGTCTTAGTTAGGACCTCTGTCGGGGAGGTCGGAGGATCCTTCACTCGCACTTTTTTGATAAACAAGCATTTTGATGCTGTTTTATGCACTCTGGCACCTTATGTATAACAAAAGAACAAAAACAATTCCCAGTGTGAATCACTTTATTTTTATTGTGAATTAGAAAATGCTCTGGGGTCCAGATTTGGCCCGCAGACCATGCGTTGAGTATCACTGCTGTAGCCGAACACAGAAACTGTCAGATTGATGGCGTATAAGAGCAGAGATGATAGAAGAGAGAGAAAAAGAGAGCGAAGCTGAAGCCACTGTGGGATTCCTGTGGCTGTTTTCATTCAGCAGACTTCACAGAAACACTCAGGGCACATGAGAAGGACAGAGAGAGCGATTGTTTTGAAACCGCTGGCAAACATCAGGCCAGTTGTCTGTGATGCTGCATACCTTAAACAAATGTTCCTCTGCAGAACAATGTGTGCAGATGCGGCTCTGTGTGTGTTTATCATGTTGGCAGCGGCGTGCGGACGTGTCAGGAGCGGACAGCTGCTGCTCCGGCACACTTTGTGCCCCGTCGCAGCAGCAGTTCAGATATCAAATATCTGGAAAAGAGAGCGAGATGAAGAAATGTGATTTCCTCTGTTACCATGACGGCCTTTAGAATATGAAAGCCGGCCCGCTAGAATTTCCCGGGTAATGGATTGGAAAGCTCTCTCCTCTGAAAGCCTGTTTGATCCTCGATGAAGCACGGAGAGCAGAGGGGTTTAAAATGAAGAAAAGTGTGTGTGTGTGTGTGTGTGTGTGTGTGTGTGTGTGTGTGTGTGTGTGTGTGTGTGTGTGTGTGTGTGTGTGTGTGTGTGTGTGTGTGTGTGTGTGGAGGAGACTTTGGTAGTTTCACTGATACAGTTTGATGTGAGTGTGTCCAGTGAAGCGTGCAGAGGCAGGGCGGGGCATGCAAACCATGAAGGCATTGTCGGTGGAGGACGTGTTGCTGTTGTTCTGGGTCACTTTAGTCGTGGTGATGATGATGATGATGATGATGATGGCTGTTACTGAGACCTTTATCTTTAATTAAGGTTGCACAGTCTGGACAAAGAAGCTTTGTAGTTGGTGCATTTATGTCTTAAAAAATACTAAAACGTCCCTCTAAATGGGGGTCAGAAGTGAATTATCAGAGTGAACGCACGTACTGTAAATTACTCTACTCAACTCTTAAAACCTGGTTCCAAAATCTGTATTTGTGTAAATCGACTGAGGGTTTATGCAGAGTTTACACGTTTTAAAGCCCTTTCTCGCACTTTTTTTTTGTTTTGTAATCCCCGGGATCGCTCACACCGCCAGGTGAAGATAACAAATAAACAAACCCTCCTTTTTACTGTATCCAGAAAAAAAATTGACCGATTTGGATTTTATATAAGACCATCCTGATCACATAAGCTAAACATTCTGTTTTCTTCTCTAAAGGCGGGTGTCCGTTAACCCTCAAATTGTGCAAATTGAAATTGCTATTATAAAAAATATGCCTAATAGAAACACGCCAAGTTCCAAAAAACTCCCATTTATTGCCAAAAAAACATTTGTACACCTACATGAGGTGGTATTTCAGGCGATATGAAAAAGCCATGTTTCACAAAACTGCATTGGGAAAACTTTTTTGGCTTCTCTAGGTCACATGATGCTGTGTCTATGTGCTCTTCAGTAGGAACTGGCTCCTTCATGATGCAGCAGGAGCTACAACAGCTGTTATTGCATCACATAACTCTTCAAAAGTTGAGCAGATTATTAGGAAGTTTTTGAATTCACAATTCCTCTGTGAAATCGTGGACTATCAGCTCCCAGAAATTCCTCACACGTGGCCGCTCCCACGTATAAGGGGCTCGCCTTTCCATTATTGCTCACATAACACGCCTTGGATTGGAAATAATGACGGCTAGTGTGGTGGCTGCAACAGAAATAAAGCTGCTAATGATTGCTTGCATAAAATATATAGTATCGTATTGTATTGTATCGTATTGTATCGTATTGTATCGTATCGTATCGTATCGTATCGTATCGTATCGTATCGTATCATTTTACATCGTATCAATTCGCCTTGGATTGGAAATTATGATGGCTGGTGCGGTGTTTGCAATAGAAATAAGGCTGCTAATGTTTTTAACATCCATCGCCATGCTTCTTGTAATGTTATCACAAGAAGAGAAGTTGCATAACTTCACTCAGTGGAAACACGGTCATCTCACAGTTGTGTTTTATCGACATTTAGAAAGTAACGCTTAAGTTTTGCACAAATCCGTAATGTAAACCTGCCAACTGCTGACGCAGCACCTGATGGCCTATCCATCTCACACTCCATTTTAGCCTCACTTGTGAAAAAATGTATAAAAAGGCTTGGGAAAATAGCATTTTGACATTAAAACATTCGTACTTCAACAAAAAAATGAATTTCTGGATTTAAAAACGTGAGGAACACTACTGGGAAGATACAGAGGGAACCAAAAACTTTAAAACAAAAACAAAACATGATGTACTTGCCTTTTAAGATTCAGAATCATCCAGGGAGACAAAAAAAAGACGATACATGGTCTTTAGCTCTTTTTTTAATTCACTTCTGTGGAAAACATTACTCCACATCACATCCTGCTGCAGCCGCAGTACTCCACTGCTGCACCTGTGTTTTTAGGTCAGGAATTTGCTGTGTGGGTTACTGCGTTTGTGTGTGTGCGCAAGTGCATGCATGTGTGTGCATGTGTGTGTAGTTAACTGTTTATATGTGGGAGTTCACCGGCTGCGCTCATTATGCTGAAATGAGCAACTTTTCCCAACTTTTTATTGACCGCAGCAGCTGTTCCTAAAAAGTTAAACTTTTAACAAAAGCAGTTTACTGATGCTGTTATCCTGCAATTAATGCGTTTTAATAAAACAAACTTTTTAATTTTACACACTTGCAACTTTTAATTTTTTTTTCCAGTAATTATTTAATTGTCTTGCACTGCATCGTCTCGTTTAAAGCTATGATAAATTCTTTCATAATTTGTTCATTCACCCATATTTTGATTTTCGACTTCTAGTTTTGCAGTATTTTGCACCCACTTTTATGGTATTTTTTATAGTCATTTCTTGAAATTATTTAAAAGAATTCTTATATTTTATAAGCACTTCTTTTCTTTAGTTACTCTTACTATTTTTTATTTTATTTTTTTTATTTTCAGGTAATTTTCTTGTAGGTTTTACACATTTCTTACTAACTTTTAGGTCATTTCTTTTTTCATTGCTCTTTGCCTCCCGTCCATGTTTTTGAAAGAAATTAAGCCAATTTACTCAGGTTTCAAAGGGTTAAAGCTTCCAGTTGTGGCAGCAGTGTGTTGTTTTTACCCCTCTCAGAGATAGATGGATGTTTGTAATACTTTTTAAATTTCCCTGTAGAGTCCTCATTATGAAACCCGTCCAGCTCAGGCAGAATTTCCCATTTTTCTCATGTACGGATGTTTTGAAAACGACCCTAAATTGCCGAAATTACACAGTTTCCTCCAGATGCAGCTTAATGGCGGGATCACGTTGCCTCGATGCGTACAGTAGACGTTGTTGTGTAGTTCGGCCTGCGTGTTTTCGAGGTTCGATGTGGTTTAAGTTGCATTGTTGACGTCTCCTTCATCTCTGTTTAAGACATGCTGTGCATTCTGTACAAGAACTTTGGAGCAATTTGCTGCTCTTTTGCATAATATGTGCTTTCTGATGTTGCATATGGTAATTATTATCATATCAGACTTAAAAACGTGTAATGACTGGAAATAAGGATCATTATTCAGTGGTTCAGATTGTTAAGTAGACGTGTAATCAGCAACAATGGCCCCTTATTGTTCCTGATTTGATTGAAAAATCACAGACGCATGCACCAGAATATCTTATCAGAGCTGTTATTTGTGTCACAGCGATCCCCCCAAACACCCCCTCCAGTGGGAAAGGGCTTTAAATTCAGCCCAGGGCAAAGTAGTCAAACTGGGTCACAGAGGAAGGAGCTGGGAGGCGAGCATCTCCTAAAAATCTCTGTTAGAATAAAAAATGAGAGGAAAACATGACCTAGTAGAGAGGTGCAAAACATGCTCACTTTGTTCTTGGTTTATTTTGGAGTATGTGTGAGTGTCAACAAGTGACACATGCTGCATTGTTCCCCCCCGAACTATTCAAAAGTTTCTGCAGTAAACCTGAAGCTTCTCGTGCTGCATAGGAGGTTTGTGTATGGATCCAGATTGAACTGCGACAGTTATATATAAAAAAAAAAAACCAGAAAAGCCAATTTTTTTTAATTTTTTTATTTATTCGCTGTTTTTTTTAAATGATAATAATGTATTTCAAAAATGTAATCATAATGATATTTAGAAATATAAAAATAAAACAACAGTAATATTGATAATAATAATAAAACTACTACAGCTACTACTAATAATAATGATGATAATTTAAAATGCAAATAATGATATATAAAACATAAAACTAATAAGATATAAAACGAAGTAATGATAATATTGTTTAAAAATATAATATAAGTATAGTATAAAAATAATTTAAAAAATAAACAAATAAAAAGGAGGATGAAAGAAAAACTACAATAATAATAATAATAATAATAATAATGATAATAATAATAGTAAATAAATAAAAAAAACAAGGATAGTAACAGCAATAAAAAAATCCTAATAAAAATGTATTTGAATGAATAAATAAGTAATAAAATACATTTAAATGACATTTACACTTAAAAAAAACACACAATAAAGAATAAGAGAGAAAGTTAAAGATACCTTGTTTTTTAAAGGACAGACACAGTCTTTAATGTATTAGAGACATTATAGAATACATTTTCATGTCCAAACCACATTTATCCAAGAGAAAGCTGCACTTTAAGTGAGCACAGTCATCTGCAGTTAGCTGTGTGAGCTTGTCCAACAAGAGGTTTAAACATAATTCATATTTATTATACTCATATATATATATATAACTCATAACAGAATAATAGAGCAGCTGCTACCGAACAAAAAAAAGTTTTATAATAGACTCTTTTCATAGCAACAGTGCTTTTTACTCATGAATCAGAACTAAAGTTTTCATCACTCGCCACTGTTGCCATAAAAATAACCCCAAACACTGCTCAAAGTGTTCACATGTTCTCATGACAGCGTGTAATCTAATCCATCCACGGCTGCATGCATTCCCGTTCATTATCCGCCACGCTTTTATTAGTTTTCTCCTTCTGGATTCCATAAAAACAATTAAATTACGCCTGTTCCCTCTTTAGTTTGTCCTCTCAGAAGAATGTTTTTCTCCTGAAGCCTTTAAGGAAAAAACGTAGAGACAAATAGTCGTTTTAGCGGTTGTGACTTGTAGCTGTAGAAACACAGATTGGTTTAACTGATTATCACTTGTCTCCTAATTCTGTGAACCCGCAGTTTGACCCTGCGCTCAGCACAGCCGTGGGCAAAGATTAGCCAAAAACACAGGCGCACCACAACCGCTGCGGAGCTCAGTTAATAGAGATGGAGGAGGATGGTGTTCATTAACCCCTGCAGTCAGGGTCAGAGACCCCATGCTGACTAGTTTACCCCCCTCATGCTCTGCGCCGGATGGTGACCTGCCAGGAAAACACAAACTTATGGAGGCCTCGTTTAGTCTGCCCTACTTCTCCGAGCCCTCCTGGATCCACAGCGAGGACGCAAAAAGACCTCTCTAAATATGCTCTCCCTGGCCTTGTTTGAGTTTTATCTTGAAACCCATTTCAGATGGAGAGGAAATCAACGTCCAGAGAAAAGTGGGAGCTGCTATGAATACACTCGCCTGCTCTCTGCGGCGAGATGAAACAGAGAGGTTTAAATCACAGGAGCTTCTCAAACAAAAGCCCCCACCACTTTTTTCTTAACTAAACAAAACCAGCAGCTGTTTTTGTTGATATAAAAAGCATTTGCTTCAGTATAAACTCGCCGGGTCAGTTTTCATTAGGAGTGTAATGCTGCTCAGAGGTCACAGATATTGTTTAGTTTGTTTAGTTTTAAAGTTTTAAAGTTTGAAGGGGCTCCGTGAGAGGTTCAGTGTCACAAGCCCCCAGGAAGTGCGCCATGACTTGATGCAAAATTGACATAGTGGCCGTAAGTGGAATTACACCATTTGAGTCGGTCACATGATGCACACTGGCCCAGGAAGACTTTTCCCCCATTTGCTAACATGGGGAAAGAGACGTCTGTAAATCAGTGAATTATTTTTTGTGAGCTGACGTAAAGCTGTGCAGTGTACTTCAGGTACCTCCTCCGTGCTGCTGCCTGCATGTCTGCAGCTCCCAAAGAATAGCATAAAAGTCAAGAGCGCTCACTCTGCAGCAAAATCTGGGGACCAAAATGTCACCTGAAGTACACTGCACAGCTTTATGCCAGCTCACAAAAAATTATTTAGTGATTTACAGCCCTAGTTTTTATACTTCATCTCTTTATTTCAGCAGTATCTGACAGTTATGTGTTTTTTGGGATGTTGATGTTAAAGCAGAAGTGACGCCCTTCCAGCTTTAAAGCTTCTGTATGTAGCGGAAGCGTACGATAACTGCTTCATTTTCAAAAATATCCCCCAGATGGTCAGACCGAATTCTTCTCCGCCAGACTTCCCTCATACCACCGACACTAATCTCTACCTCGTTGGGAGTAATTATGTCAGAACCTTTCAGCATGCTGAGAAAACAAACAAAGAGGGAATGAAACCAGATGGAACGAGACTCCGGTACACTGTAAAGTCCTGTTGGTGATAGTTATATGGCAGTGATACTCATATTACAGCCTGTGGGTCAAATGTGGCCCCAGATAGAGTGCCAGGGGTCCCCCCACAGCCACTTTGTAATTCACAGTGAAAATATAGTGATTCACACTGGGATTTAATTATTTTTGTGTACTTTTGGTATATATAAAGGTGCTAAAGGACATAAAACAGCATCAAAATAGAGCTTGTTTATCAAAGCAAGTGCCAGTGGAGGATCCCCCACACCGCAAGACACAAGTCCCAGCCAAGGAAGGTCCTCGAAAGGTGCTAAAATCCTAGAAATGTCCTTAATCTTAGAAATATCCTAAAATCCTTCAAATATCTCAAAATCATACAAAATTTCCTAAAATACAAGAAATCTCCTAAAATACAAGAAATCTCCTAAACTACTAGAAACTTAGTTTAATCCTTGAAACGTGCAAAATATCCTAAAATCCAAGAAACATTCTAGAAAAATAGTTAAATCTTACAAATGTGCAAAAATCCTAAAAATGTGCTGAAATAATAAAAAAAAATCTAGAAACATCCTAAAGTCAGAGAAATGTCCTAAAATCCTAAAACATCTTAAAATCCTAGAAACGTCTCAAAATCTCAGAAGCCTCCTGAAATCCTACAAATATCCTAAAATCCTTGAAATGTCCCAAAATCCTAAACATAACACGTCCTATATCGAAAAAACATCCTAAAATCCTAAAAACATGTATGGGGCCGCTGTGACTGGCCCCTGGCCTTGTCATTTTGTAAAAGTGGCCCCCAGTCAAAGCGTATCCTTGTTATTTGGTCACAGGTGTGAATGTTTGTCCTGGTGGAGTGATCGGTGTCTCTCCGTGATGTTGATGTTGTTGTGTAAACAAATTCTCCGTCATTCTGCAATATGCATAATCAACCAGCCCCCCTCGTCTCCGTCTCTGGCTCCCTTACCTAATCTCGCCGACTCCGCTGGTGAAAGGTCGAGCGCTGCATCTATCCATCATGCTGTCAGATGGAGGTTAACCCGAGGGACCAGGTCCCGGCTGCAGGACGTACTATTGACGCTTTACAGACAGCCGGCGGCGCGGTCTGCGGAGCCGCTACAGGCGGCAGCGTTTAAAGAAACACATTACCAGCCTTAATTGCTCTGTGGAAGGAGCGAGCGTGAGCTGATCTCAGGGGAGCGCCGGCTGTGGTGCGATGGTCTAAATGATGCGTACACGGGCAGGAGATGGATGACTGTCAAACTGCAACATATCGACAGTTTAAAGAGATTCTTCCCTTTGAGAGGACGTAACCTGATTTATCTTTTAAGTGCACACTCAAAACAAATCTAAGAACTAGACACTCAGTCACTGTGGAAACCTTTTTAGAAATCCTGCTTTCAGACATGTCTGTTTGAGAAAGGTTCAGGTGTGGAGGAGACGTTTTAATTAGGAATTTCATTTGCTTATATGTTTGCTGCTGCTGGATGGAGATGCATTCACTGTGAAAAATGTTGAAATAACAGCAAAATGACAGGAAGCCAGAGCATTTCTCAGATTTGAGGATTTTTCTCTGATTTCACGACATTTCCAGGATTTTTGAACATTTCTAGGATTTCAGGACTTTTCCAAGATTTCAGGACACTTCTCAGATTTAAGGACGTTTCCAAATTTCAGGACGTTTCTAGGTTTTAAGGACATTTCTAAGATTTCAGGACATTTCTAGGTTTTCAGGACTTTCCCAAGATTTCAGGACATTTCTCAGATTTAAGTACATTTCTAACTTTCAGGACATTTCTAGGAGTTTAGGATGTTTTTAGGATTTTAGGACATTTCTAAGATTTTGTGTATGTTATATAACGTATATGTTTCTGAAACAGATTTATCATAGCACAGAAAAATAACCCACATCGCGTCACAATGATAATGCAAACAAGACTCAAATGTCTCTTTGGTGTCAGTTTCTTTATGCATGTGTGTACCTTCTGTGTTTCCTCCTAGATCTGTACTGCACCCTTGAAGTGGACTCGTTTGGATACTTTGTCAGCAAGGCCAAGACCCGCGTCTTCAGAGACACCGCAGAGCCTCAGTGGAACGAAGTCAGTCACACACACACACCTCTTTTTACTCTACGTTGCTTTTTTTCGCTAAAGAAAGCGTTTTAATCTCTGTTTTCTGCGTCTGTGTGGTTGAACAGGAGTTTGAGATCGAGCTGGAGGGCTCTCAGTACCTGCGGATCCTCTGCTACGAGAAGTGTTATGACAAAAGCATGCTCAACAAGGACGACAACGAGATCGTGGACAAGATCATGGGAAAAGGGCAAGTCCAGGTAAGCAGACAGCTGGTGACTCAAAGAGAGACGTCTGTGTCCTCCTGGGGACGTTTCCCAACATGTGACTCATTGAATTAGCTGTCTAGCCTTCTTTCACAATGGAGTGGTTTTGTCGCGGTGGCCTCTAATGAAGCTGGTTGGATTAATAGTCTGAGAGAGAGTTTATTTAAGGGGGGTTTCCCCGTCTTGTTGTGAGAAATGTTCCTATAAAAATCCCTCTCAGTCTTGTTAACTGGATCCTGCCTACACTGTGGATTCGGTGGTTTCTTTGGATTTTGGCATAATGCTGCTCGGCATTCTTGTTTAGGTTTTGGATAAGCAGAGGAGTCATATTTCCATTTTTCCAGAACTTCTATGGAAAATTGGTTTTGGTCAAGTGAAGTTTGACTCCTGTCATTTTTCTCTGCAGTTTAGTCCGAGTGCAGCTGCAGTTTCCTCCTCTGCGTTAACAATTCGGGTCAGATCTGAGGGTTTTAGTGGCTCTTGTCATCAGTTTATGTCCTCATGTTTTTCTCAAGTGATGCAGGTGTCAGTGCCAGAGGTCGGTGTGGATCAGCTTACTTTTGAACCTGTTTGTAATTCTTCAACTCTCCAAACTCAAAGGGAAACTTTAACTAAAGATATAAATCAGTTAAAACTTTCCAAAATGTGTGTTGCCGCTACACGTATAGAGTAACATTCGTAGTTAAAAGTTGCATCATTGACAAGTTGCAGTGGGAATACAGATCTCCTGTCTAACACAGAGAGAAAGTGGGGCAAAGGATGCATCGCAAAAAAATCCTATGAATCTGATGATTTTTTGAGGGTGTGTTGTTTCTTTAAGACTGTCTTTGAATGAAAAAAAGCACCCACCACATATTTGTTTTAGCATTTCCTGTTTGTCACCACCTTTCATACTTTTCTTACTCAGTTTGACGGTTTGTGTCCTTGAAAGTCGATCTCATCCAGAGAGCAAAATGAGTGTGAGTGTGCTGCACCACACAGCCGTGCTTTACACATGCATCTCAATGTGGCATTGGATTTATTCTTATCATGATGTTGGATGTTTCTTAAATAATTAAGCTGTTGGACGGAGCTGATTGAAATCTGTGCATAGTTACTTAGACTGCGTAGTCAGCCTTTGCTCCAGAGTGCTGGAGAATAATTGAACCTCGACTTGCAGGTGTGATTGGGTTAATTGGGTCAGGAGTCCTGATGAAAGATTGACTGATCTGTCAGAGGATTGCAAAAAATAATTGTGCACATGCATGTATGTGTGCATATTTGTGTGTGTAAAGTTTTTTTTTTATTTTATTTTATTTTTTTTTTATTTGCAATTACAAAGACACAGGGATGACACAGGGGGTAGGGGTGTGTGCAGGTTAATTACACACAGAAAATCAAAGTAGGGAGGTTAAATGTAGTTGTGCAAAGTCAAGATTTGAGTGATTATTGTGTATTATTATTGTAGGGAAGCTGCTTTGTGGAGAAAATTTAGGCCAAAAAGTATTTGAGTCACTACATTTGTAGTAGTAGTAATTATGTAAATTAACCAAAGGGCAGTCAGTAATATCTACATGTGTTCACACATACATGTATATGTAAAAATAAAAAACATAATACATGTAATTTATGACAGCATGTTATATGTAAATATTATAGTTTATGTAAGTGGCAATAACAGTCATGTGTATATAAATAGTGGAGGCATGACTAATAATAATGGCAGTAGAAGTTGTCGCCGAGTAGTATCCAAGACACAGGCGCAGCCGCAGACCGGATCACAGCATCAGCACAGCGATGATCGCGACACAGGCGCAGCCACAGACAGGATCACAGCATCAGCACAGCGATGATCGCGACACAGGCGCAGCCACAGATAGGATCACAGCATCAGCACAGCGATGATCGCGACACAGGCGCAGCCACAGATAGGATCACAGCATCAGCACAGTGATGATCGCGACACAGGCGCAGCCACAGACAGGATCACAGCATCAGCACAGTGATGATCGCGACACAGGCGCAGCCACAGACAGGATCACAGCATCAGCACAGCGATGATCGCGACACAGGCGCAACAGGAGCTTTACAATGCAGAGTTGTTGGAAATATTTGGATCACATGAGTCGCAAACAATACAACACAGCCACCACTGGAATCCACAGTTTTTATAATACTAATAATAGTCGTGTAGTCTGGTGTTTATCTGCAATTGTGCAGAAATATCAGGTTCCTGTTTGTCACCCCCAATAGTCGTTTTAGTAAATTTTGAAGCACAGATAACAAATATTTTCTGGATTCAGCTTCTATGACAGTATTTTATACTTTTTTTATTTCTACAGACATGCAAATAGCAAGTTTAAAAAGCTGTGCAGCATTTGAATGTTTGAATGTCAGCGCTATGAATGAAGAATGAATTCACTTTTTCTTTGGTGAAGAGGTCTCTGTGACTCTTTCCACGTAAGGTGCAGTGATTCATCCCTGGTTCAGTGTCTTATATGACGGTGAAACCCACCCACTCTGGTATGCCAGTCAGAGAGACAAACGCTGCTGCTGCTGCTGGGAACATCCACTTCCAGCCAACAACAGCCAAGAAAAACAAACAAATACGCCACATGTTCTCTGGCTCACTGTGAAACGCAGAAACAGAGCGGACGGATAGATAGAAAGAGAGAGGGAATGGCATGTTCTCTCCCAGAGACTGAGAGGGTGGGAATGTGTGTGTGCACTACGGTATCGAGGGGGTTGTGTACAGTAGCTGGTAGAGAAAGCAGAGGACGGTTTTGATAAAGAAACTTTTTCCACTAATTGCATCAGCTGTGTAGAGCTTAACTGGCAAATATTCTGATGATCAAATAATCGTTTTTTTGAAGCACAGATAACCAGTATTTGCTGGATGCAGCTTCTATGACAATATTTTTGGCTTTTTTTATCATTCATGGTAGGAAATTGAAAATTTTAAGGTCTTGGACTGTAAACTAAGGATGCATTGATTCAAACTTTCCAGTCTCACCTGGATTTTGGAGGTTTAGGTTTATTTTATTTAAAAAATGGACAGTGCCAATTAATAAATACATGAGGTACAAAAATGCCAGAATCAACCAGCAGGCTATTTTTAGGTATCTTAAAAGCAACAACGAAAAAGAACAAAGAAAAAATATATACAGTTTAAAAAACGTCTTTAAACATATCAGCAAGAGAAAGAAAAACAAAATACAAACAAACATATAATTAGTTTTTTTTTTAAAAAAAGAAGCAAGAAATGCAATTTAAAGACTTCAAAAGAATATACACATTTATGTCACCCACCAGGGTGATATAATGCGTTTATTGGTCTGGTGTGGCGCAATGCATTCTGGTAGTTGTAGGTTTTTCTCTGTTTTCTCTCATGTAGCACCAATTTTAAAGTATTTGCGTCTTTCTACTGCAGAGACCGACAAGTTGAGGTGCCTCTTTATATCTGTGAAATACTTCTTAACACAGTTTTCCCAACTTTGTAAAACAATAGATACATGAATGTATATACTTACTGAATTGCAAATCATCGTTAAAATAATGTATTTTGTACCAGCAACTTGTGAATAATTACATTACAATTCAAGTGTAAACCTTTTAGATGCAGACAAGCAAATAGGTCCAAGAAAATAAAGTGCAAAAATGCATAAAATAGGAACAAAATGCTGCCTATGGGTGCAAAGTTGATAATAAAACACATGTAATCAGGTGTAATAATAGAACTGAATTGAGTAGATTGTCATTGGTACCTGAGCGAGCCATGTCAGTCAGTATCGCACGTTGCCTTGGGATGTGGGAATTTCTAACTTACATTTTTCATTTTTTAGGAAAACAATTAGTTGATAAATCCATAAAATCATCATGAATAATGAAAATAATCAGTTGCAGCCTTCAGCTGTGCATCAGGTGAAAGCGATACTGTGATATCAGAGGCGCTGAGTCCAGGGTTGTGTTTGTAAAGCTAAACCAAAATAAATCCTAAAATAAACGCTAAGCCTGCTCATGTATACATCGTGCTGCTGATGTCTTCGTCTAGCTCTGAACACCGTGACGTTTAATCCATGAGTCATAAAATGTTTTTGTTTTTCCGAGATAAACTTAATCGCCGCTCACTTCCGTCTGGTTTTGGTTTGTTGTCACTAAAACACGGTGAAATCCTGACTTTTTTATCTGACCGCTCAGCGTTTATGTGAGGCGCAGAGACACGGTTGGACTGATGTTTCGTCACATCAGGCAGATAACACCCCCGTATTGTACCAGTTCTCCAGAGGGACACCAGTGTCCTCTCCAGTCCAGAGCACATACCTAAAGAGACTTTGACTCGGACCCGAGCTGTTTGCTTTGCTGGTGAGGCCGAGTTTAGAAGGAGCCTTCAGTGTTTTGCTTTCCTCTCTGGAGAGTCTCTGATTTATTTAACAAGCTCGTGGAACACTGACTGACCGTAAATGGGCATATTGGGCTGGAAGTTTTTTGTTTTTTTAACCCACCGCTGTTACTTCACTTTGTTACCGATGAGAAAGTTGATCGCCTGTGTCATCAGAAGGTGTTGTGGTTCAGGCCAGAGGTTTTTCATAGTGACAAGGAAACGTGAGGGTTTTTTTTTAGTTATTAATTTAATTTTTAAAAAATGTGCACACACGTAAGACTGCATAAAATCCAGATCCAAAAACAAAAGAAATTTGTCAAAAGAGGTTACAAGTGACAGGGTTTAACAAAAGAAAAGAAAAAAAAATAACAGAAAAAAGGGGAAAAAACAAACAAACAAACTCCAAGCTAATATGATTTTTTAAAAGTTCAGTAAAAATAAAATTCTCAAAATAGAAAACCTTTAGGAATGGTATTTATATTTTTGTTTGTGTACACACAAGACTGCAGTAAATCCAGTTAATAAAAAAAAACAATCAAAAGAAGAAGCCAAAGGCTTATAAAACGATTGCCCAACAAATTCAAACAGTAACAATAAACAAAATAACTTTTAAAAAAGGATTTATATTGAAAATTATGTTTTAGGATTTGTTATGGTATATTAATAATATTATTTATTTTGTTGTTTTTTTTAAACTTTTTGTTTACATTCTCAGTAAAATGCATGAAATCCAGAGTATGAAATAAAAGTTGTTGTTTCTCTAATTAAAGAAAAAAAATGTTAGGAGAGGTCAAGAAGTTGCAGATTTCTGCAAGATATTTCTCCTCAAATTAACAAAAAGATCTACTCTTTATGAATAATGACTGTCGCCAACTGCAGAGCCTCCTAATCTTCAAATCAGCTCAAACAGTAAGAGAGAAAATTTTAGCAGCAGCCGAGTTTAATGATCTGAAATGGTTAAAACGTAGATTTCAGACTCTTGTGTCGGACTGAGAGGCTCTCATCCCCTCTCACGTTTTTTCCCGAGCACCGACATTGATGAAATCTGCGTTCAGATACGACCCTCTTTGTGTTGGCTGACCCTCCTCCTCCTTCACACTGTTTCCACTCACTCCTGCACCCTGACTCCTCCGCCGCACAGAGACGCGGTAGGAAATGTGCGCAGAGATTCACGGTGCCTCTCTGGAGAGCATTTCATTTCTGCGGCTGTGATGAGCTCCTTTGTTCTCACTTTAACTCTCAGCATCACATAATTGGCCGCCATCTGGGGCTCTCGCTCCCTTTCTCCTCCTCCTCCATCTCGCTCTCTCCTGTGTGTCTCCACGTGTGCTCCATATGCATGTTCATGGTCGGAAATCATACATCTGTTGTCAATCCTTTACACTTCCCTGAAACATTATGTAACTTATAATGAGGAGCAATTACAATGTCGGCGTGCCCTCGACTTCTCAGAGATGCTTTGCAGAGCGGTATGTTTGTGTTTTCTGCAGGGAGAGAAAAAAAAGACTTAGAGGGATAAATGGGATGGCGAGGGGAGAAGAGACGTTACACAGAGATGCTTTGGCATTTAACCCTTTGAAACCAGAGAAAAATAAGCTTGATTTCTTAATGTTAACGTTAAAGGGCAGCGAGCAATTTAATAAGAAATGGCCCAAAACTTAGCAATGAATTAATTGCAGGAAAAAGTACAGGAAAATTGGGGGGAAAAAAGGTAAAAAAAAAGGAAAGAAAGAAAGAAAATAACCCCAAAAAAGTGCCAAAAATATTATTTTCTTTCTTATTTTGAAGTGTAATTTTTTTCTTTCATTTCTTTTTGTAACATAGTTTTAATGATATAATTAAGAGGTTTGTAAATATAGTTTTCTGCACATTTTTCTCTATTTTTTGTAATTATTATTTCATGTGATTTTTATTTTTTGTGTGCAGTTTGGATATGTCCTGCCAAGTTGCTCATTTTGTTTTTTTCTGTGTTTTGAAAGAAATCAAATCAATTTTCACAGGTTTCTGTGGTTGAAATGCTTGTGAAATGCAGCACAAGAAAACTGATGACAGTCCAGGTATCAAAGGGTTAAAATGTGGCTTTCTTCTTTCGCGGGGTCCTTAGTCATCAGACAGCTACGGCAAAGCTCTCCGGCTTCGCTCCTCCTACACGGTTCACAGTTCACTCTTTTCTCCTCGGCTGAATCAAAAGTCTGTCCGACGCCTCCGACTTGTACAGAGTCCAGCAGCAGCTGAGACCGAAACCAGTTCTGGCATTCGTTTATTCATAACTGGTTACATTCACAATTTAGTGATATTTTGTTTATCGGTTAACCCTTTAAATCTGGATCGACATCGTCGTCTTCGGCCGCGTTCAGACGCTTTCACAAGATTCAAGAAGGTTTATTGTCATTGCAAAACATCAGGTTCACGAGAAAGCAACGAT
This sequence comes from Plectropomus leopardus, assembly GCF_026936395.1. NCBI lineage: Eukaryota > Metazoa > Chordata > Actinopteri > Perciformes > Serranidae > Plectropomus > Plectropomus leopardus. The sequence continues at coordinate 3,251,229 of NC_142190.1, read as the reverse complement.
AAAACAGGACACTAAAATCTAAAACCAGCAGAAACAGCAAATAAATACAATGAAACAGTAAAATGAATGAATGAATGAAAAATTAAGAAATTAAATGAAAAACCAAATCAGTTTGATTTTTTGAGAAAATATGGGCTAAAGGGGAATGAAGTCCCACAAATTGCAAGAAACAAGTAAAAGTGACAAAGAAATAAAAGAAATTTTGCTTTAAATAAACATTGGCTGAATGTCAAGAAGACTTTATTTGTATATATTTTTTTAAATTCAAATTATATTAAAACTTTTTAAAATTTGATTTAATGTAAATTTAGCACTTTATTCAGGTCATTTTCTTGTTTTATGTTTTTCCTACTTTTGTTTTTGTGTATTTTGAGGTTATTTTCATTAACGTTTTGGGCCCATTTCTTAAAATTATAATACATTTTATGCACTTTTTACAGAAGATTTCTTTGGTTTTGTGCTTTCTTTTTTTGTGTTTTTTTTTCTTATAATTTTCAGGAATTTTTCTTGTTTTAACTTTTTTTTTTTCCTTATTTAGGGGTCATTTCTACTTGTGTTGCTCATTGCCTTCTTCACATATTTTTGGAAAAAAATCTGGCCATTTTTTTTTGTCTCAAAGGGTTAAATGAGCTGAAATCCATGATGTTTTGGAGCCACGCTCGCAGTCCGTCACTTTGGTGCAGACTGATGTATCTCAACAACAATGGTGAGATTACGATGACATTTTGAAGAAATCATTATCGTTTCCAGCAGATAAAACATGACTTTGTTTATTATGAAACATTTTGTATTACTGCTCCGTCTTGAATTTTCGATAAATCATTCAGTCTTAATCTTTTTTTTCCTTTTCATGAATGATTGTGATTTTCCAGTTTTATTAACTCGAGCTTTCTTTGGACCGGTTTTGATCTGAGTTATTATTCGGTGATTTATGACGGAGCAGAAAACAGACTGAAAGCAGAACTTTGGGTCAAAGTGCAACAAACTCACAGTACGAATGTATTTAGGCCACTTGCTCCTCATGATTAACGTCACTCCGCTGATGTTTAAGGAAACATGTCGGCCTTCATCAGACTGTGAGGTCAGAACAGTCAAACGTACCAACATTTAGTGTATCTGCTGTCCTTAAATCATTTCCTGTAACAGAGCTCTTACAGCTTAAGAAAGTTAGATTTAAGACTTTTTTAATGCCCCTCGGGATGAAATTTAATTCAACAGAACTGGAATTACCTGCCGTTTGTTGGCGGGATTTCTTTGCAATTTTCACTCTTGCCAACTTGAGTTGAAAAACTTTTTGCATAAAATACGCCGAACCACGTCTGCATTGGCTTGTAGCAGTTTCAGTCACAACACATGCGGATATAGAAAGTATGTTTTCTGAGGAAAATTTCTTTTTGTCTTTAATTTTTTTGGGGCTTATTACAGAAAAAAATGCCATTTTTTATTTTTGGTGTTGTTGGGGTTTTTTTTTCTTGAAATTTTTGGGGAGTTTTTTTTTAAAGGAAACATTTTTGTTCTTTTTTAACTAATTTTTATTATTTTCAAAGAAAAAACATTTGTGTGTATTGGCATGTTTTCTGCCAAAAAAGTGTCCACATTTTTTTCTTTATATAATTTTTTGGTGATTTTTTAAAGAAAAAAGTGGCCTTTTTTTTCTTAAAAAAAATTGGCAGTTTTTTAAGGGAAAAAATCATGGGCTTGGAAGTTCATTTTTCTTTAAAAAAAAAAAAAAAAGTTTTTGTTTTTGTCTCTAAAATTTTTGAGTGATTTTTTTAAAGGCCACTTTTTCTTTGAATTTATTGGTGATTTTTAAAGAAAAAAAATCACCAGTTTGAAGGGCATATTTTCATTAAAAATTACAAAAAAAATGACACCATTTATCACATGAGAAACTGTAATTACAGAAATTGTTGTTGGGTTATCGAATTTCAAAACGGTCCTTGAACATATAATATACCGTTACATTTTATGAAACAAAATTTCATGACTAATTCCCAGGGTATATTTAGTTTCCCAAAACTTTTCCAAGCCTGGAAATTTCTGTTTTGCAAATTCCATGACAATTCCAGGTGTTTTGTTACTGTACAAACTCTAAGACTTTTTTTTAGGAACTGCAGAAACCCCGTATAAGAGGACGGCATTATAACAGTACATCAGAATTGCCTTTTCTTTGCTCAGTGCAACATCCGATTTCAAGAAAAACCCGACAAAAGCATCGAGGCCGGATGACAAATGTTGATCAGTGTGTGTGTTTTGTTTTCACACTCACAGAAACTCGATTTGGCAGGTCAGGGGCTTTTCCTCTCCTCCTCCATAAAAGAGAAAAAACGTGGGTATCTGCACGTTTGCATGATCTGAGAGCGCTCACAGGAGTGCTTGTAGTTATTTAGGGCGTGCAGATCCCCGGTGGCGGTGGAGTGGATGTTTCAAGTGGGAACAAAGGCTGTCTAAGTGAGGCCTGTGACGGAGGAGCTGCTTTGTGGGGAGATGACAGAGAAAGACTCGAAATCCATCAAAACGCTGCGATCGGCTCCACTGATCAAGGATCGTCTGATGAAGGAAGTCGGCTTAATTGGGACTCATCAATAAAAAAAAGAAGCACCATATGTTCAGACGCCGACACACGATGAGGGATGAGCCTCATAAAAAATATATACAGCCGGAGAAAATATAGGGGCCGTAAGAATTAAATAATGGGGGGAGAAAAGCAATAAGGATGATCTTTGTTACTGACTGTTACACTGCAAACCCCCACCCCGACACACACACACACACACACACACACACACACACACACACACAGCCAGACAAAGGAGACACAAGCTAATAAACAGCAGGTAATCTAGCAGGCTGAGGTTATTGATATCATTTACAATGTATTAGCCCGTCACCCGTTTGAGTGTGTGTGTGCGTCTGGTTTGTCCCCAGGGGGGCTGAACACACACAGCAGAGCCCCATCTGTTAATTTTGTTGACAGCTATGTGTATGTATGTGTGTGTGTGTGTGTGTGTGTGTGTGTGTGTGTGCGTGCGTGCGTGCCTGCAGGGGGTGTGCAGGGTGGAAACATGACAGATCACAGCCCTAAATGACAGGGGAGGGGGGGCCAAAAACAAAATAAATGACACCATCTATTAGATGGTAATTTTTATGAATACCTACACACTGAGGCATGAACACACACACACACACACACACACACACACACACACACTCCCTCATTAAAACCACAGAGCTCCGTGGTCAAAACAAATACGACATGAAATGCCGCCACGCTGCACGCCCCAGAGGCGAGACATTTTTAACAGAAAATATGTTGGAAAAGCAGTCGGGAGTCTCGAGCTCAGCTTCTACGGAGAGAAAAATAAATAAAAATATGATTTCGTTTCTGAAAGTGTAAATTCTGTGTTACACTGAAATAGTTTTATTTAAATGAGAATAACTATAACTAGTGTTAGTGTTTCTCAGATTTTAGGATGTTTCTGGGATTTCAGGATATTTCCAGAATTTTATTATGTTTATATGATTTTAGGATTTTTCTATTTCTAGGATTTTAAGGTTTTTTTTAGAATTTAGGAATTTTTAGGACTTTAGGTCAGTTCTTAGGATTTTAGAAAGTTTGGAAGATTTTAGGGTGTTTTCAGGATTTTAGAACTTTTAGAAAGAAAGAGAATTAGGATGTTTGTAGGATTTTAAATCATCTCCAGGATTTTAGGAACTCTCTCTGTTGGGGGGTGTGGGTGATCCTTAACTGGCACTTTATTTATTTTACAATAAACAAGCTCTATTTTGATGATGTTTTATGCACTCTGGCATCTTATGTATACTAAAAGTACAAAAAAATCCCAGTGTGAATCACTTTATTTTTTATTGTGAATTAAAAAGTAGTTTGGGGGGCCACCTGGCACCCTATTGGAGGCCACCTTTTTTTTGCCCGCAGGCTTTAAATTGAGTATCGTTGTTATAAGAATTTTAATTTTGAACTTTCCCCATCTGCTTACAGATGCTTTTACTGTTTTAATATCGGCGTCCTCCTCACATACTGTACACGTGACTAAAAGCACTCTGCTCGTGTTATGACAGCTTGATGTTGGCGTGATGTTTGGTGGCGTGATGAGAGATTAGATCAGAGTTTGAGGCCAGCACTTTCTGTTCTGGCCGCTAATTCTCCAGATGACCGTCCGACTATTAGCTCCAAACAACAGCACCAATAAACCCTTCACACACTGCAGCGTGTAAATGTCAAACTCTGCGTCTAATGCTTCGTATGGAGGAAAGCGCTTCGACTCTTAAGTGGGAAGGAGAGTGCAGAGAGAAGCTCGCCCTCAAACTTTACAGCCCCTCTGCACCCGTAGTTTTACAGTAACTTCCCGCTAATGCGTGCACCCCCTGTCCGGCTCCTCGGCCTCGGTTTGGGAGCTACCGTAAGAGCTGCCAGGAAACAGCTTCATCACCCCTTTTCTCTTTTCGCTTAATGCCCAACTTTTCTGGCTCCCATTATCTCCGGGAAGCCGTTCAAAACAATCAAGTTACTGCCTACTGAGGTCTGCATAATAAAAAAGAAAACAATAAAATCAACCTCCCGCGTCCTGCAGAGGGGGGTGCACGGCTGTCAGGGATGATGGGAGGAGAAGGGGGAGGAAGGGGTTAAGATGCTGAGGTGGTGTCTCTTTGCAGGAGACATTATGGAGATGTTGCATGACTCATAAGGAATAAAAGGATGATCTGCTACGAGCTACGTGCAGGACGGCACACCGCAGAGAACGTGCAGTTCCTCTGCAGCACGGAGCAAAATAACACGAGGCCAAGAAACGTGTTTCTACAACGTTAGGACTTTTGTAGGATTTTAGGACATTTTTAGAAATTTAGGGCATTTCTTGGAATTAAGAAACTTTCTGATTTCAGGACATTTCTAGAATTTTAAGATGTTAATTCGATTTAAGAAAATTTCAATAAGACAATAAATTGTTTCTAGGATTTAAGAACTTGTTTGTAGCATTTAAGAACATTTGCAGAATTTAGGATGTTTCTGACATTTTAGGACGTTTCTAGGATATTTCTCAGATCTGAGGGCATTTCTAGGATTTTCGGACTTTTCTAAGATTTTTGAACATTTTTAGGATTTTTAGACATTTCTCGATTTTTAAGACATTCCTAGAATTTTAGAAAAGTTGGCTGATTTTAGGACATTTCTAGGATTTTATGATGTTTCTAGGATTTTATGATGTTTCTAGGATTCTATAACATTTTCAGGATTTTAGGACATTTCTCAGATTTCAGGAGGTTTCTTGGATTTTACAACATTTCTCGGATTTTATTGTATCTACGTTAAAAAATATCCAGTATTGTGATAACAGTAGTGCTGACTGCTTAAAGACATGTTTTAAAGTCTAACAGTGGGGGTGTCCCTACAGCGAGACAGCTGTGCTGCCCAGACACCCAGTTATTTTATATCTAAATTTGATTTGGGAGATATCCATGCTCTATGTTTTGGACATGTAGTTCCCATAAACTGGGAGCTTCAGGGGACGTAAATAGGAGGTTCAGTGTTGCAGTGAAGTCAGTTAGTTGTGAGCTAATACTTGAGCCCCCTTTATTCAAATCTGTGGCAAATTGGCACCATTTAACAGTACGCTAAATTAGCTATTGGCAGCTTGTGTTTATTATGTAATCGGATGTACAGAAAGCTGTTTGATGCTGAAGAAAACTGACTGAACGTGATGATTCTCGGGGAAGTTTAGGGGTTAAAAGGAGCGTATTTGAGAAACACGTTACTTACAGGAGAATTTCTCTTTTCTTCCTCAACGATGCGACTGAACGACTGAGGGTGCTGGTGGGTGTATGAACAACTCTTCCTCTGATAAGACGAGGAATAAAAGCACTTAGAGGTGAGCCCAGGGGAGGCCGGGACGAGGTGCACGAGGGCCGGATTACCAGATGAAAGCGTTGCTGTCGCCGGGTGATACGATGCGTTCCTGCTCCACAAAGCAGCAGAGCTGTTAACCTAAACAGTTACATAACTGCTCCTCTGAAGACAAGAACTGCAGCTACAGCTCACACATGAGGGTCGCTGGGGAGAACGTGCATGAGGCAGACCAGCAGACGCTCGGCACTTCACACTCGAAACCAGTTCAAGTCAGTCCAGTTTGGCGTCCCTTTAGAGACAGACAAGTAGACTCACACTGGCAGTTTCCAGGAAACTTAACTTATTTTGATCCTGAAAAGTCTGTAATTAACAAAACATGTATCTCCTTATTGGAACTTAAATACCTGATGTTTTCTTTTTGGTTATTATTTGTTTTTCTCTTTAAGCAGGAAGATAAACGACAACAACAAAAGAACAGAACAAACAAACAAAACCCTGAGGTATCTTTTTTTTTAAACTGTAGGAATTTTGCAAATATTTAAATCTGCACACACATAAGACTGCAGTGTATCCAGTTAATAAAAAAAGAAATGTGTCAGATTTCAAAAATAAATAAATAAATTTTAAAAATCCTAAGCTAACAGAATTTATATTTATTTAAAAAAAATAACAATAAAAAAAATTTAAAAATATGTAGGATGTGAATTTATTTTATGTGCACACACAGTAAGACTGCAAATCCAGATAGTAAAAATTAAGAAATGTGTCAGGAGAAGGAGCATCAGAGTTTAATAACAAACATTCCCATTAAAAAATGGGAAAACAGGGTCCAAGTTAAAAAAATACAGAAATTTCCCTGTAACGCCTGAGCCTCTCTCTCTGTTTAAAACAATTTTCTATTCAGTCAATAAGATAAATTTAATTTGATTTAACCCCGTGTTCCCTCTTCGGTGGTCTCTCTGCTGCGTCCTGAAACAGTCCAGATATAATTCAGTTTCCCTCTCGCTGCAGCGCACTCATCTTTTATTCTAATTCACATATAAACTTGACGTCCCCCGGCTGCTCGCAGGCTGTGGATTTATGGACAGCAGATGACATTGGGGACAGATTCACCTCGTCCCTCTCATCACGGCCCCAGTCCAACTCTCTGAGGGGCAAAGCTCATTTCATGCTCGGCTCTGCCCGCCGGCGTGCTGAGAGGCTCAGCCCGAGGATTGTCTCGGGTCTGTCAAATCCCCGTGTGGTCACCGGATGACCGTCCTGTGTCTTCAAGTCTGCCTGGAGAAGTGTCCTTTGTTTCCGCTCTGTCGTCTTTGCAGGGTTCACCTGCTGTTTAAGGCTGATATTTGAAATATTTGTGATGGGAAATTCATAGAAGAGTTAATCTAAAGTACTACAAATCATGTAGAGCAGCTTTTTCTCTCGCTCCTCCTGTGCACCTGGGCAGAAAAAAGTCAGTTACTATGGTTACGGGGCTGCTTGAGCCGCTCTGAAGTCAAACTAACGGCTAAAATGGATATTTATTGTATGTTCAGTGCAGTATTTGCTGTTGTTTTGATGCCCTTTTGGATTAAAAACAACGTTTCAGTCCACTTATGCTTGGAGGTCGCCATTTTCTGGAAGTAGAGAAATGTCCGTCGTCATGTAGGGGGACATGACGACGGACATTTCTCTATGTAAGGGGACGTGACGACGGACATTTCTCTATGTAAGGGGACGTGACAGGCTTTTAAAACCAACTCTAATCAGATTAGACGGCTCCATGTAAACATGCCCAGAAGACAGAAGCTTTCTTCTGCAAAAAAAGATGCTGTAACTACTATAACTATTACTGTGTTGATTTTAGATCATATATATATATATATATATACTATATACAAGATTATGCAAACATTTATCTTTCACAGCCATTTTAAGAAAATTCCAGGATGATTACCACAAAGTACTGCATTTGCAGGGTATGTAAGCTAAGAAAAGGTCATGACGTGATGACAGTACGTGGTAAATGTGCCACTGTGGATGTTACGAAACGTATAAACAGATAAGAAGATGGTATAATTTCAGAGTGAGGCAGAAAGACTATCAACAAGTACAAATACTCACATCTGCATCGGCCGCTCACGTAGAGTCTGCAGCTGTAAATCAGCCTTTATGTGTCAGACTATTTCTTTTTCAGACATACTGACCGCTTTCTGTCTTTACAAGCTACTTTGCAGCCTGATTTTTAACAAACTGCAAACTTTTTTTGCGTCTCCTCCAAGCTGTCCTCCTCCGTCACGGGCTGACGGGTTGCACGGGTCGACGCCCCCTCGGCGTCTCTCTGCCTCCTTTGCTTTCTTAATCAGGTTTCACATCACTGCCAGAACCGAGAGGCAACTGTCTTTTTATCCCCCAAACCCCAGAGAGACCAGAACACTTTCTCCCTCTCTCCTCCTGTTGTTGTTGGCAGCGTTCAGCTCGTATTAACATAAATGGGCCTCAGCAGCACACAGAGTCCCAGCATGGAGAGCCCGGTCCGGCTTTCAAGTGGTCCGTCAGGGGAGCGGAGCTGTTCCTGCAGCGTTTGGATGTGATGGATATCCATCTGCAGCTGACGTTTGCTCTGCTTTTATTTTGAAGCCTGCGCCCCCCCCTGAGGGGAGCCGCTGACGGGGTCGGACAGTTAATGAAGCCGGGGCGTTTACTCAAACGCCACTTTGTTAAAATGCTCTCCTCGGCTGTTTTGTTTAGACGTGATGATTGTGCAGGAACTTCGATGCTTTCCACATGGCCCGGGCCGGGTCTGAGGCCGGGCCCGCCGCGGTTCTGCACCTCGTTATGCAGGATGGTTTATCTGCAGCGGGGCCTGTTTGAGGTTTCTTCTAGGAATTGGGGGTTTGGTTGGGAGGACAGCGGGGCAGCGGTCACCATCAGGAATAAATGGAATAACAATGAACAGTTTGTGTTTTTATACTGGCTTCAGCCCAGAGCGTGTCGTAGCTCAAGTAAATTTTAGCTTTTCTTTGTGGAAATTCGAAGGCAGTCGTCAGAAGTTTACTCTGGCTGCCTGTTAGATTTCACACTGATTTTAAAACCCTTTTGGTAGTTTTTAGGCTCTGCATGGCCGTGCACCAGACTACATCTCAGAGATGCTTTTGCTTTATCAGATCCTCTGACTCTGCTTTTTTTTAGCTGTTCCACAAAGTTAAACTGAAATATTTGGTGATTCTGCTTTTAGCCTCCAAAATGCTGGAACAGCCTGCAGAGAGGAACTGGAAATATTCATATTTCAAACTAAAAGCCTTTGTTTTTGCTCTGGCTTTTATGTAGCGTAATACTATCACAATTTTATGGTTTTTATCGTTATTAAAATCCATTTTTTAAGATCCATTTATGCTTATTTACTGTTATCCTTGATTTTGTTTCTTCAGTCAGTTTGCATTCAGTTTGTGTGAAAGTTGTTACATAAATAAAATCTGATTTGATTGACAGAAGAAAATGTTGGCATTGTACGTTTCTGCAAAACCCGGATACGTTAGTGTTTCGTGTCATATCAACATTTCCATGATGACTTTGGATGGCGGATGATGTGACACAAAGGCCAGATGTTTTCCAAAACTGCAAACTACTATTCAAAACCAACAAACACCAAAACTGGTCCGTTTTTAGTGAGTAATTGGTGTTTTGAGCAGCTCATTAGATGTATCGTATTTATATTTTCGGCAGCATTTCTTTGTTTTTCCACCAAGGTTAATGCCACACAGGCGGGTGTGTTTTAATTAGACATCGCTGCTTTTGCTGACGTGTTATTGACATCATGATGTTTTCTGCCAGAATAGCACCACAAAAAGCGATTGTTTTTTTACAGAGACATCACAGTATTTCCAGCCGGGATATTTGTGTTTTTACCAAGATATTACTGCGTTTTCAGTTGTTACATTGCCATGAAAGTAGTTGTTTTTTCCCATTCCTGCGTTTCCAGCTGAGATAATGCCACAGAAAGCAGAATTTTGTTTCGTTTTTTGTATCTAGACGTCCATATATTTCCCGCTGGGATTGTGCCATGAAAAGCCGTTTGCCAGGACAGCGTTATGAAAAGAGGTAGTTTTTTTTATGGAGACATCACTGCGGTTACTGCCGGGTCAGTGTCACGAAAAGCGCAGTGATCGTGCTATCAAGACCGTTTTTTTAAATACGTGACCTTTTCCTAACAGTAGCCAAGGGTTTACGTACCTGAACCTAAACACTTTAACCACAGAGTATTTTCAACACGGTCTCCTAAAAACAGACACATTTAACGCGTCTTTGGTTTGCAGAAACAGAAAACGCCAACATTGGGTCTGGTGGTTAGTTTGAGTTCAGGGTGACCTTTTAGTCCGTGCGGCTGGTTTCAGGGTGATCTCGCCGCTCACCACACTTCTCTGCTGCATCCTGTCGACCGTGCAGCAGTTTCGCTCTAAACGTTTTCCCCAGAAGCGTCCACAAGAATCCAGCAGTATAGTGTGTCAGAGAGATTACTGACATCCTGGTTTTCGTTTTACGACCTCAGGAGAAGCTTTGCGGAGCATCCAACGATTTTAGTCATTTAGTGTCAGCAGCGGCGGCGGCTCGGATCTAATGATGTTCTCGACACGATGAGAGAGGAACGCCAGAAAAACAACAACTGGTTTGACGATCAGGCTCAGAGGACGGTTTGATATCGTCTCTCTGTGTTTTCCACGTTCACATTTTATTGTTGACATCCCTGCTGAAAAATTCCAATAATTTCTGACAGATGAGACTCGTGCCTCATTGTCCGCCAAGGGCTGTGTGTGTGTGTGTGTGTGTGTGTGTGTGTGTGTGTGTGTGTGTGTGTGTGTGTGTGTGTGTGTGTGTGTGTGTGTGTCCTTGTCCTTGAGCACTCCAGTCTTTGTTGAAGTACCTATAGATCTGTTTGTTTATGCCTCGGTAAACTGTCGGCTATTTCTTCACACTTTTATCACGTCAGGAGCCCAGGGGCCGATCGCAGCGGCTCCAAACATGTTTCTAGGATTTTAAGATGTTTTGAGGATTATAGAACGTTTTTAGGAATTTAGGACGTTTCTCAGATTTAAGGACATTTCTAAGATTTTAGGACGTTTCTGAGATTTTAAGACATTTCTAGGGTTTTTGTGCTGTTTCTAGGAATTTAGGACATTTCTGACATTTCTAAGGTTTTAGGACATTTCATACATTTTAGGATGTTTTTAGACATTTTAAAGATGTTAGGAAGTTTCAAGGGATTAAAGACTTTTCTAAAATTTTATGGCATTTCTAAGAATTTAGAACATTTTTAAGGATTTTAGGACATTTCTTAGATTTTAGGATGTTTCTGGGGATTTAGGGCATTTCAAGGATTTTAGAACAATTTTTAGGATTTTAGGACATTTCTTAGATTTTAGGAAGTTTCAAGGGATTAAAAACTTTTCTAGAATTTTATGGCATTTCTAAGAATTTAGGACATTCCTAGGATTTTTGCGCTGTTTCTAGGAATTTAGGACATTTCTCAGATTTTAGGACGTTTCTGTGATTTTAGATCGTTTCTGGGATTTAGGACATTTCAAGGATTTTAGGAAGTTTCAAGGGATTAAGTACTTTTCTAGAATTTTAGGGCATTTCTAAGAATTTAGGTCATTCCTCTGATTTTAGGATGATTCTATGAGTCAAGGACATTTCTAAGATTTTTGGATATTTCTCCTATTTTGGGATGTTTTGAGAATTTTGGGATGTCTCTTGGATAATGGGATTTTTTCTGGTATTTTGAGACATTTCTCAGGACATTTCTAATATTTTGGGAAGATTCTAGGATTTTAGGATTTTTCTGGTATTTGAAACATTTCTAAGATTTGGGGATGTTTCTGGGTTTTATGTTAGGAGATCTGGGTGTGCGGACAGAGGTCCACTGGCACTTTTTTATTATAAACAAGCCCTATTTTGATGCTGTTTTATGCACTCTGGCACATTATGCATAGTAAAGGTACAAAAACAATTCCCAGTGTGAATCACTTTATTTTTATTATGAATTAGAAAATGGTCGGGGTCCACCTGGCACCCTGTCAGGAGCCAGATTTGGCTGTAAGTTGAGTATCTTCCTAAAGTCTAAACACTCGTGAGGGTGTAAGATGCTTCTGCTCATTCAAAGCTGAGTGTTTATTAAGCGAGTCAGAGTCAGTTGATATCTAGTGTTTAGCTCGTGCGTCCTGCGCACCATATGCAGAAGAAACGGCAGCTGACTCTTAATCAGTAGCTTGAGGTACCGCAGCTGTTATTTTTAGGTTTCTGCATGCACTTTTTGCATGTTAGAGTGTTGCGGAGGCATCTGCTCGGCTCCTGTAGTGATCTTAGCGTGTTCACGGGTGAGTCAAGAGAGAAAGCCCCCAGCCACAAACACACACGCTGAATTTACCCGCCAGACAGGAGAAAAATGAGTGGACATGAAAACTGCTGGCTGAGGGAAATACGCTTATTAATAATATTCTTCCCAGGCTTGTAGGAAGATTTAAAGTGAGTGCAAGATCCCAAAAATACTGCTTTTAGCCCGCAGCCTTATCTAGACTGTGACCTTTAACCTGATGTACAGTTACTGAGATGTGGTTTATGACACACAAGTTTATATCTGAACGCGGCGGTACAGTAGGTCAGAGGTAAATAAGCCGCAACATCCAGTATGTGCATGACAGCCAGGAGGTTAGATTAATGCCATTTTAGTCCGTTAGCACAATGATTTTCCCTCTAACAGATTAAATTTGAATTTGGCTGAATACTGAGTTTAGCTTACATATAAATGCTGTGTGAATTTTGTACTGCTATATGGAGTTTTGGCTGTTTCACTCTTTTTTCTCTTTGACCCTTTGAAATCTAAGCAAATAGACTTGATTTTTTTTATTTATTTATTTATTTTAAAAGCATGGAAGAAGACAATGAGCAGTTTAACAAGAAATGTCCCAAAAATGAGCAAGAAATTTGTAAAATAGTTGCTAGAAAATTATCTTAAAATGGACACAAAAAAGTAAAGAAAAGAAAAAACAAAATGAGACAAATAAATGGCCCTAAGAAAATGCAAAAAATATATATATATATGGCCCAGAAATTAGCAAGAAATTTGTAAAAATTAACCAGAATATAAGCTGAAAATAAGCAAAAAGGAAAAGAAAAGAGAGGTTAAAGCTATTGTTCATAAGAAAGTGTAAAAAATAAAATAAAAAATATGAAAATAATAATAAGAAAAAAGTATTTAATAAAATAATTTTAAATGTATTGTTATAAGAATCTCTAATAGTCTTCTGGATATGAACATAAATGAGAAGAAACTTAAAATAAAATGTAAACCAGAGGACAAATAATGCGAGATGCAGGACACATAATGTCTGAATAAAATAATACAAAGAAATAGACAAAAACAAAACATTTTAACCACAAATAAAAGGAAATAAAATATATTTAAAAAAATAAATTAAAATGGTAAAATAGATAAAAAATAAATAAAACAAATAAAAAGACGACATCGCTTAAAATGAAGTCTAAAAAAACGGGATTTAAGAAGTGATTCTGAAGAAGTCAGTGATTCTGCAGCCGTGTCTTTTTTGGGACAGAGGACATGTTGTGTTAAACACTATGTAAGATGTTTGCCTCAGCCGTTTCAGGTCATGGCTTCAACCTGCATGCTCTCGTGTTCGTTTTCTCCCTTTTTCACGTTTCAGCAAGTCCCGACGACCTTTCCGTATTCCTTCCACTCCACTTCCCAGAGTGCCACACGGCCGTCCTCATGTTTAATGTAAACGCAGGCAGGTGGTGAAACGCTGAGACGACCTCTGATTTGTAGCGCCATGTTCAGAATCAAACAGTTTTTTTGGGTTGTTACGAAGGCTTTTTGTCGAGTCTTTGACTTCCTGTGACATTCATATGGCAGGACCGTGAGCGGTGCCAGCCGTTTGATGCTGCTTTATGACTTCCTGTCCCGGGGCGAAGGAGGGAGACTGCCCGTTTCCTGTCCGGACTGTGCTGCGAGCACACAAGGCTCTTATCTAATTTGTTTTTGTTTATCAGTAAATATCGGAAACCCGGCCCACACTTGAAAGTGAGGCTTTATTAATCAGGTTTAAAGTTTTCACAGTCGGCAGTCGTAGCTGTTGTGAAGCTGTTTTCCAGGTTTTCGTCGTGAAGCCGGCCACCCTGACAGTGTTTACCTTCAACCCCGAAACAAAGCATCCCTCACATGGCGAATACACACACACGCTGAAACGAGTCAAAATGATGCCAACATATGTGGATAATCGTTGTAAGGTGGATTCCACGTATTGTTTACAGGTCATGGAAAACCTGGAAAAGCAATGGAATTTGAAAGAAGCAAATTTCCAGTTTTGGAAAACTTAATATACCCTGAAAATGTTTGAAAAAAGTCATGAAAATCTATTTCATAAACCCATATAATAGGACATGATGTGTTTAAGGACTGTCAGAAATTAAAATTTTAAAAATAATTTCTGCTTCTGCAGTTTCTGGCTGTGGTAATTGGTGCCATTTTGGTCATTTTTTAAAGAAAAAACACCCTCCAAACCCCCAGGCTTTTTTTTAAGAATTGAGGTTGCCAAAATAGTTCCTTCAAAAACTGCTAAAATTAAAAAAAAAAAAGAATACAAAATAGAAATTGCCCAAATATGAAAAAAAAACCAAATTGCCAAAATGATTTTTTTATAAATCGCCAAAAACTATTAACGATAAAAGCTAAAACGTTTTCTTCAAAAATCATCAAACATTAAAAAAGGCTAAATATTTTTCTTTAAAAATTGCAAAAAAGGGACAAAAATCACCAAAATACAAAAAAAAGCAAATAGCCAAAATGTTCTCTTAAAAAAAATTGCCAAAAACTTCTAAAGAAAAAGCTAAAAATGTTTTCTTCAAAAATCACCAAACATTGAAGAAAAAAATCGCTGGCTCACAGGTTTGAAGGGCTGTTTTTCTTTTGTATTGGTGGTAAAATAAATGCAAAATACAGCAATTTATAGATGCGTGTCTTTCCTCTAAAGCCAAAATAAACATCATCAGTAACTCCCCGAAATGATTTGAAATGCTCCTTTTCGCACCACCTTCTCCTCTCTTATAAATAATCAACAGTCCCTTTTTAAATATATATTATCCAAATCCATTCAAACTCACGTTCAATTAAAAGAAGAAGAAGACAAGGTGTTGTCTTTAAAATCTGCCTCAAAGTCCTGGAAAAGTCCTGGAAATTTATTGGTAAAAATGTGTGTGAACACCGTGTTTAACCCTTTCGCAGCCGTAATAACAAAGCTCTTGTTATTGGCTTCCTCAGTTTCGGTACCTCGGTGTTTGGCCGCCACAGACGAGGTTAATGATGATGTAATTGTTTTCACGTGGAGGAAATGTGTGTGAAGTCCCTGCAGACTCCCCGCTGTGAGGATGTTTTGAACTCGTCAGCTGTGTGAAAGATGAGGTCATCAGCGGCGCGGTTAGCTCGTGTTTACAGCAGACGGACGCCACATGTAACGCGTCGCGGATCAAAGACACTTTTTCGATTTGATCTTCTGCCTCTTTAACACATCGAGGAATGTTAAACTTCTCTAAGGAAGTGTTTAAATGTGGAGCTCAGACATAAACACAAAATGTTTGCTCTAATATAAGCACTTTATGCACTTTCTGAGAAATTTGCTCGTGCAATTATGCAAAATTTGAAGGCGCACTTTAAAATAACTTAACTCTGACTTAATCACTGAAATTAACCAGTTTAGAAAAACAAACAAACAAAAAAATACTTTATTTGCCTCATACTGTATATGCTGGAACACCTGCATTCACCTGAAACATTAAACCCAATCAGCAGGAAAAATATCACAAATATTTGATATCAGCAAATATAGTATAAGATACTGTGATTGTTTCCAGGATTTTACAGGAAACAAATGTAATACTTCACAATAAATTACTGTAAAATTGATACACTGATATAAATATGAAGATGATTATTTCCAAGGTTTTACAGAATGCAACTGTAATATTTAATAAATAATTAAATTTAATGAACAGAAAAATCTTTTTTTTCCCTTTTTAATTCGTGTAATCAAGTTTTTCACCTCTTACAGATCATAGTTTACTGGCGAAAAATAGCTGGTTTTCCATAAAAAAAATTCAAACTTTTTTTCTGCAAACTAGTAAAATGTAGATATTCATCAAATTTATTTCAACACATTCTTTTTTTAAAAATATTTTTGATATACTTTCTCATGGGGGCATGTTGATTAATTCAGACAACGCATCTCTTCTGACCCTTTAGATTCGAATTTTACATTTTAAAACTACATTTTGTTTTTTACAGTCTTTACATCAGCAAACCTGAACATGTGTGCTTGTTTTCATGCTCCAAAAATTATTAAAAATATTTTTCCTGGAATTTTCACCTTTGAAACGGGTCAATTTGACCCACAACATAACAGGAGGGTTAAATAATAGTGATATTGATACACTAAAATATTTCACTCTGGATTTACATGAATTAGTTGCATTACTTTCTCAGCAAGTTACTGCATATTTTTTTACAGTAATTTATTGTGAAATACTACAGTTAAATCCTGGAAATAAATAACATCATTTGTATCTAAAGCAGTGCAAAGTTGTAAACAGAGTATTGAGAACAGTCTGAAGCCTCCGGAGGTTTTTGCATGTTTACCTCTTTATTTAAACTTTATTTAAACACCGAAACATTAAATATGTGACAGAAAAAGCACGATAGGTCCTCTTTAAGTAACCTTGCAGAACCGCAGCGCTCTGCAGCTCTGAGTGTTTCTCAGATGACGAGCTCTGTCTGTGCATCGCTTTGCTGGAAGCAGCCTGTTGCATAACCAGCGTGTCGTGCTGGATTCATCCCAGCAGTGTTTTTTTTGTTTTTTGTTTTTTTAACGTCCCTGACAGATCGGTAAAATGTGTTGATCCGGCGGGGGAAGCTCGAGTGTTGCACTGTACCTGTTCCCTGTGCCGGTCCTTTCAAAGAGCCGAGTGGGTGTTTGTGAGGGAGGGCGCCTTAAAAGTCTGATTCACAGAGTCACACACTGTATGAATTATGTAATGTGTGTTGTGTAATCGCCGGCAGAGCGATGTGCGCTGGATGTGTGTGTTCACGGAGCTGCAGAGGAGTTGTTTGGGTTGATTGCATCTCTGCCTACTTGTGTCTTCTCCTCCTCCGCCGGATAATTTAGTGAGTTTTCATGGAGCCAGTGTGAAGGATGCAGCTCTGGTTAGATACAGGGTTTGCATCATCATGGAAAACCTGGAGAAGTCATGGAATTTGCACATAGCGATTTCCAAGCCTCACAAAAGTTGTAGAGCACTAAAAGTTTTGGAAAAGTCATGGAATTTGGTTTCACAAACCTGCATAATAAGACATGATGTGTTCAAGGACTGTTGGAAATTAAGAAAAAAACAATGATAATGTGTGTTTTTACAGTTTCTGGTTGTGATAAATGGTGACATTTTTGGTGGTTTTTAAAAAGAACAAAAAAAATTTTTTTCCCCCTATAAAACCACCCCTCCCAAAAAAATTAAAGAACAAAACAGACCAGATTTATTTAAAAAAGAAATCAACAAAATTTTAAAAATCTTAAAAAATCAATAAATATTTTTAAATAAAAAGAATCCCCTTTTATTGTCTTTAAAAAAATCACCCAAAACAAAAAATGCCAAAATGTTTAAAGAAACAGAAACAAAAACAAATCATCATTTTTTTGCTCAAAAATTGTAAATTGCTCAAAAATTGTAAAGACAAAATTAAAATCAACAGTAAAATAAATACAAAATACTTAATACTTAAAATATTTAAAGCTGTATGCCCCTCCCCTAAACCAAAGTAGAAACACATCAGTCCTTCCTCAGTGCTTTATTATTATTATTATTATTATTAAATTATTTGACATGCCTCTTTGAGGTGCCCCTTTTTGCACCTCCCCCTCTCATAAATAACAAACAGTCCCTTAGTTACATGTAATAAAAAAAGATCCAATAAGGATGGTCTTTTCAGAGAATGTATGGGGTTTTTTTTGCCTCAAAATCTTGGAAAAATCATAAAAATAAATTGGTAAAAATGTGTTTGCAACCTGTAGATAGAAGCCACTCTGAACCCGCCTCTCTCATCCCGTCACCAGCTGCTCCGTGTCGACCATTAGTGGAAAAAAACACAAACATTCGTTTTTAAGCCGTCTTCTTTGTCCGTGAATTGGAGGGAAAAACACAGAGAATTAAAGCAGAAGACAGAAAAGACTTGGAGGTCCTCGCTGTCAGCCTGAGGACGTCTGCTGTAACTCTGTTACACCTTCGGCTCATCGTATCAATCCAATCATCAGGGCACATGTCAGGTGGACGTCCATTGATTCAGTAATTGATTTTTAAGTTGATGGCTCCTTCACCTGCTAATGAGGTTTTGACCCCACGCTGACTGTTTCTATAACTCGTTATGGTGAAAGTAAAGCAGGCGCTGAATGCTGCTGTGAATTAGTTAAGATCGATGTGAAGCATGTAGGGTACTGAAAATAAAAAAATCTTGAAACATAGCAGCATTATGACAAAACCCCCCAGCATTTAGAGGGTTAAAATTCTGAAAATGAATGAATATTCAATTAGGACTGGTGTTGGTTAAAAAAAATCATATTATTGTATTATATTTTTTAAAGCTTAATTTTGAAAAGTACATTTTGGGGGCCTAAGGGTTATGTTAGGTGTACTTGCATAAAACACACGCCTTCTTCTCTGACATTTAGACGGTCGTTGTTGAAATTGTTTGTCCTCTGTGCTTTTTATTGTCACCTCCGGTTGCGTAATACTTTCTCATCTCACCTCGTGTCACTCGGGATCATCCTGTCGCCTCCCCCTCCTCTTCCTCCTCCTCCTCCTCCTCCCCGCTCATGTAATCTTCCAGGTGACTGCGTTCAGTCAGACGTGGGTTTACACTTTTAGAGTGAATTATTCAAGCAGGTCAGCGGCGGTGTCGTCCTCCTGCGAGTCTGCACGCTCTTCATCAACTGGAACTGGGTCACGCTGTTCAGATGTGACGCCGCCGTGTCCCAGTCAGGCTGAGGACACAACGCCAAGACCACAACTTCAGCAAAACACCAGTTCAAATCCACGTTAGCGTGCAGCGAGGGATGACATCTTACTCCAGACTGCATCACACGCTGAAACATAAGAATGCGTCATCCCCCCTTAGACTTCTTAGGTTTGCTCCGTTTACACAGATTACACCGACGCCAGGTGCTGAAAATCTCGTCTCTGCACACAAAATAACAAATCTAAAGCAAAATACAGCAAGCGAGTTCTGCAGCCAGAAAAAACCTGGACACGGCAGTGATGGCTAAACCTGCTGCGGAAAGATTTCTTATCACAATCTCCTGCTGCAGCGAAGGAAAATGGGAACCCAGAGTCTGAGGATTATGAGGTGCTTTATGAGCAATGAAGGCGAAACTTTTCTGAAAAAAAAAAGATATTTTGCACCATTTGGGGTTTCAAAAATGCAAATTTTCCATGTGGAGCTTTAACTTCATTCTGAGATTTGGGCGTTTATTTAACCCAATGAAACCTGGATTGGCAATGAGCATCTTGGGATGAGATGCCCCCGAAAACTGCAATAAATTTACCTTAGTTTTTTTGTTTTGTTTTGTTTTTAAAGAAAGAGATAAAACTTACTTGGAAAAAATGTTTTAAATCAATCAATCAGTCAGACTATTAATATAGTACTTTTCATACAAACAAAGTGCTTCATACAATAACATGCATGCGAATAACACATGAAACGATTAAAACCAGGAACTGAGAAAACACTACCCTAAGTCCATAAGTAAAGAAACACCAGAGGCAGGATAAAACCAAAAAATCAACAAATAAATACATAATTAAATAAATGAATAAATAAACAGACAATAGTAATAATAAAACATAAATAAGTAAAATACTCAAACTTTAAATAAGAGGTAAATGAAAGGATAACAGCAACAATAAAATAAAATTAAAATATTAAATATCAAAAATAATAAAGTGATATATGGGATAGTAAAACTGTAAAAGAGACTAAAATGTATAAATAAATAGTTAGCAGTCAAATAAAGTTCAGTTGAAAGCCAAACTTATACTTCCTATATATATTATATATTTTTTTTGCAAATTTCCATGTGTTTTTCTTTTTTTTTGTCTCATTTACCTTTAAATGATGAACAAGTCATAATAAAGAATTATGACAGTATAATAAATCAAGATGAGACGGATAATCATAATTAGCTATTTCAGCCCATTAGGTGGACATGTGTGTGTGTGTGTGTGTGTGTGTGTGTGTGTGTGTGGGGAGTGTGACCTTTCTGTGTGTGTGTGCGTGTGTGTGTGTGTGTGTGTGTGTGTGTGTGTGTGTGTGTGTGTGTGTGTCTGCAGAGTGTGACCTTGCTGTGTGTGTGTGTGCGTGTGTGTGTGTGTGTGTGTGTGTGTGTGTGTGTGTGTGTGTGTGTGTGTGTGTGTGTGTGTGTGTAGGTTTATCATGCAGTACCTGCAGCGTTACCGCTGCACCGTCGGCTCTTGCATCACCCTTTGTGCTCCGTTTCCTCTCGCTCAGTTTATCTTTCCTCTCGCTCTCTCCGTGTCCTCACCTGCATCCAAATTTACTCAGCAAAAATATACATTAACCCTTTGAAACCTGGACCGACATCACTGTTCTTGTCCTGCGTTTCGACACCTTTTACAAGTATTTAACCCTTTGAAACCTGAGCAAATTGGCTTAGTTTTGTCTTCCAAACAAAGTAACATGCAACTTGGCAGGAAATGCCCCAAAAATTGTGCAATTTTTTTCAAAGTTTTCTTAATGTTTTTTTACTTTCTTTTTGCTAATTTTAAGGTCATTTTGTTGTTGATTTTTCATTTTCTTTTTTGCAAATGTTCAGGTCATTTTCTCATAGCTTTCTTTTTTCTTGTTGCTAACTTTTAGGGAAATTTTTTTAAAAAAAAAAAAAAAAGTATGGTCATTTTGTTCTTGTTTTTATTTTATTGTATTTGCAAGTCATTTTTTGTTGCTTTTTTCTTTTCGTTTCTTCTTTTTTTGTTCTTTCTTCGTTTATTTGCTAATATTCAGATCTTTTTAATGTCTTTTTATTATTATATTTATTATTTTATTTTAAATCATTTCTTACTGAGTTGCTCATTGCCTTCTCTCCATCTTTTTAAGGGGAAGCCAATTCGCTTCGGTTCCAAAGGGTTAAACTGATCCAACACTAAGTAGATTTAAAGGCTTTTAGTCGCTGCGTCTATTCATATCTTTTTATATCCTGAATGCTTTGTTTTTCCACCCACTCTCTGTCACACTCCTCACGCCGACCACACCCAGCAACACACACCAGCTCCATGCTAATGAAACCGTCTCCGACTGTACCTCCTCTCTGCTCGCTCTTCGCCACTTTTGTTCCAAAGTGCTTAATAAGTGATGGAGCGGTTAATCTGAGGAAGATGCCCCCCAACGGCTCACATGAAAGAGGAGCAGGAATAATCTGTAGAGCACCCCGAGGCTGTGATTTCCCACCCTGCCAAACCCCCCTCCCCGCCTCTGCACTCCCATTTTAGCACTCACACCCTGAAGGACCCTCCCTCGAAAACCCCCCCCTCACACACACACACCTCGTTTTTCCACCCTGTTTCCCTTCCCCTCGCCTAAGCTCCAGTGAAGGCGGCAGGAAAGATCAAAGAGGTGGAGGAGGTCGTCCGGTAAACATACTTATAGCGACCATTCGAATTAAATCAGATTGAATTATCCGCTCGCAACACGGCTCGCAGCTATCAATGTCACCCGGCCCGTCCCGCCAGCCAATCACAGGCCTCGGAGGGACGGCGAAAATGAACCACTTTGTCATTTTTGATGAGCAGGTCAAATAAGCCCGAAGCTGCTCCCCCCTTTCTTTTCATTTTGATCATTTTTTTGATAAACGAGTCCTAAAAGATCACCTTTTTCCCTCCGTTAGCGCACACACGCGACTTTACCGATCCCTGAAAGAGCCGGCAGCACAGACGCCACCAATATACCAACATTTTACAGTATTTATACTCTGAAATGACTACAACCTGTTACTGTAAAACAGAAATACTGTATATTCTTTGTATTTCTACAATATACAGTAAAATGCCAGTAGCAAGGACACTAGCAATATACTGAAATTTTACAGTATTTATACTTTGAAATGACTTGTTACTGTAAAGAGCCTCTTCTAATGCAATTATAATTTTTCTCCCCAATGAATCGCATTTTTGGAGGCCTAAACATGCCGAAAAACTCATGATTTTTGGAGGCTTCCAGGATTTTAGGATGATTCTAGGAATTTACTACATTTCCAGGATTTAAAGGATATTTTTAGGACTTTAGGATGTTTCTAAGATTTAAGGAGGTTTCTAGGATTGTAACACATTTCTTGGATTGTAGGACATGTCCAGGATTTGAGGACATTTCTCGGATTTTAGGACGTTTCAAGGGTTTTAGGACATTTCTAAAATTTTAGAGTCTACAATGTTTTTTTAATTTTTCCCGTTTCTGAGATTTTAAGACATTCGGTGCGTGGCTAGGACCTCTGTTGGGGCGATTTGGGGATCCTCCATTTGCACTTTTTTTTGATAACCAAGCTCTATTCTGATGCTGTTTTATGCTCTCGACCACCTTATTTTGTATACTTTTTTATCATGAATCTGAAAATGTTTCAGAAAAACTCCAGAAAATCTGGCACCCTATTTGAGGCCAAATTTGGCACAGTTGAGTCACTGGCATGAAAACAAGTGGACTGCTTAGCGTCTCACTCAAACACGAGCTTTGTTTCATACAAACAGAGAAAACAGCGAAGGTCAAAGCATTTACAGGCAGATGTTTCCAGCAGCTGTGCAGTTTTCCCAGGATGACCAGCGTGCGCTTGCAGGGGCTTGTTACATGCAAACACACTAAAACAGCAGACTGACTGCAGTCCCAGGACCATCCCGTGTTCTGCACCTCAGCCAGGCACGGATTCAGAGCTGCTCCATATTCATGTCGGAGCACCGGAGCCGTTAGATTGATCATTAATTTATCGGCGGCTCTTGAAGGTCTCTGTGATTGGCAGAGCGGTGCTGAAGCCTGCAGGAGCGCAGGGTCGCTGAATTGCAGAATCAACAGAATCACGGAGCTTGTCAGGGAGCGGCTGTGATCCCAGATGGAGTCTGGAATGAAAACCAGGACCTGGTTCAACAACCCCTCCCTCCCCCCTCCTGAATGGTCGTATGGAGCGGCTTTACGAGGGGCCGTGCCACCCAGCACATCTATAATTAAGAGGCAGGACTGGTCCTGATGTCAGAGCACAGGCTCTCAACCATCTGCTCTCTGGCCTTTTAAATGTTAGAATCAAATAGTTTGATGTTTTATTCTGAAAAGTCTGTTATTCTAAACCAACAATGCTATAGTGATTACATTTATTTAAGCATGTTACAGCTGCCTTTAAAAAAAGTCTGGTGTCCTGGGGTCACAGATTTTAAAAAATCCAAGCTGTTTGTTAAAATAGACAAAAAATAAATGCCATAGTGCTCATAGTGTCAAAAAAAAACAAATGAAAGATGGTTCTAGTGGTCTTCTATGAGGTTTTGGTTCCAGGGGTCCTTTCAGTGGTTGTAGAAGTCCTTTAAGAGGTTCTAGTGGTCACTGAAGAGGTTCTATGGTAATTTAGGAGTATTGGTGGACAGAAAGGACCCTTCGGGGGTCGTTTAAGCAGTCATGGTCATTGAGAAGGTGTTAGAGCTCATTGACGGGGTTCTAGTGGCGACTGAAGAGGTTCTGTAGTTGTTAAGGAGTTGGTCATGAAGTGGCTCTAGTGGTCTTTTATGAGGTTTTGGTTCCAGGGGTCCTTTCAGTGGTTGTAGAAGTCCTTTACGAGGTTCTAGTGGTCACTGAAGAGGTTCTGTAGTAGTTTAGGAGTTTTGATTGCCGGTAGAGGTTCTAGGGAAACTTTAAGAGGCTCTAATGGTCAATGAGGAGGTTATTAAATGGTTCTAGGAGTCCTTTAAGAGGATGTAGTGGTCTTCGAGGAGATTCAAGGAGTCCTTTAAGATGTTCTAGTGGTCATAAAGGAGGTTCTGGGGCCCTTTAAAAGGTTCTTGTGGTCACCGAGAAGCTTTTAGGGGTCATTTAAATGGTTGTAGTGGTCATTGAGGAGATCCTAGGGTTCCTGTAAGAGGTTCTAGTAGTCTAGGAGACAGAAAGGACCCTTCAGGGGTCGTTTAAGCAGTCCTAATGGTCATTGAGAAGGTGCTGGAGGTCATTGAGGGGGTTCGAGTGGTCACTGAAGAGGTTCTGTAGTTGTTTAGGAGTTGGTCATGAAGTGGTTCTAGTGGTCCTTTAAGAGATCTATAGTGTTCTTTGAGGAGGTTCTAGGGGTTGTTTAAGAGGTTTTAGTGGGCCATGAAGAAGCTTTATGGTAATTAAGGACTTTTTTAGCTGGAAAGAAGGTTCTCAAGGTTGTTTAGAAAGATTTAAGTATCCATCAAAGAGGTTATATGATAATTAAGGACTTTTGGTGGCCACAGAGGAGGTTCTGGGGTTCTTTTAAGAGGTGTTAAGGGTCTCCATTAAACACTACAGGGTTATTGGCACCAAAAAAAACAGCTCAAGGATTCTCACTTTTCCTAATTACTCTTTTTTCTTGTCTTTCATGTATTCTCCCATTCCCACCAGTGCTCTTAATCTCATCTCCCAGTTGGATCCCTCCTCCTCCCATGTTGTCTCCTGAGCTCAAGGCCCCACACAGTTCATCCTCCCGTACCGTTAATTTAACTCTACCGTACATTTTTATCCATCTGAAGGCCTTTTCTGCTCTTCTTTTGTACAGAAGTGACCTGAAATGTTTCCCTCCAACAAGATTCAGACCAATATTTTCCGGGAACATCACTATCCTGTTATTATTTTTGCATTTGAATGTCACATATGGAGTAAATTTGGGGGTTTGGTGAACTGTGCAGATATGCTTGGACTGTTTTAGTGTGTGTGGAGTGAGTGTGAGCCCTCAGTAGTCTGGGTTAACACGTCTGTATGTATGTTTTTATGCCATAAATAGTGCATGAGCTAACAGCAGACAGAGTGGAGAGCTGCATGTATGGATGTACAGTTTGTCTTTGTGCTCCTCCAGCTGATGGCGTGCATACGTGCGTTTGTGTTCACTCCCGTGATTTTCTGACGTTGATGTGTTGTGAAGTGATGGACTCTGGTTGACCCGGCGTATAGACGCTTGAACGCCGCCGATGCTTCTCTAGAGAGCGACTGTGGGTGTTTGTAAATGGAGCGTCTTAACCTGGTTGACCGAAACGATCAATCTCACGACTGTGGATACAAATATATGTTTTTAAAAAAGAGTACGCATACAGAAGGAAAACCAGCCGGTAGCTAAAAAGCTAAAACACTAAAGTCATGATATATCGTCCACTGCTTTTTTGATTTTTGACCTATTTTCTGTCTTTTTTTAAGTGTAGTATTCACACGTCTCCACTGTGGAGCTTACAATACTGAATGTCCAATTTTGGACACCTGATAATAATTTTTTTAGTTGTTTTTTTGTGCCTTAAATACATACATTAACACACGTTAACTCTGCGTATGCATTTAACCTTTCCTTTTAGAAAGAATATGGTTAAAAGTTTTCTCCTGTCCCTTAATTCATTTATTTATTTATTTACTTACTTATTTATTAAATAAGTTTTTAAATTGTCTTTAAATTGTATTTTTTATTTTATTTTTTTATTTCTTATTTTTCAGTAATTAACTTTTAGTTAGAATGTTGTATTATTATTACAATCTCTCTATTTTATTTCATTTTTTATCTTTTCATAGGTATTTATTTTATGGCAGTTTTTTTAAATTATCATTCAGATTATTTTGTCTTTAATTCTTATAGTTTTTATCTTAATTTTTTTAAAACAAACATTTACTTGCATTTTTATTAACTTTTTAACTTAATTTGTATTATTATTATTATTATTATACTGTCTTTTGGTTTTATTTCATTCTTGTCTTCATTTATCTATTTATTTATTTATTTATTTATTATATAATTATTTTCTTTTTAAACAAAATTTAATTACATTCTTATATTTTCTTTTACTTATTTTTGTTACCACTATTACTGTGACTTTTTTCTTTTTTGTTATATAGCTGTTAATTTAAATTTTATTTATTGCCTATTTTTGTCTTCATTTATTATCATTATTTTATTTTATATTTACTTTTACTTTTACCAAAATAGGCACTAAAACCTCGACATGGAACTTATGATTCATGTTTGCCCTGAAAATGTAATAAACAAAAAAACATATATAATGGCTTACGTATGCACAGTTAAAATATAACCGTCTATTTCTGTGCGCTCCTTCTCTCTCATCTTACCCAAAAATATCTCCTCTCTCTCCTCGTGGGTTTTTTTTTCCTCCCATTTCCAAAACATGGTTTTCCCAGACATTCTTTCCAACTTGTGACGCATGGAGTGTGTACGTCTCATGGTTACGACCCCTGGGAGTCAAAAATACTCTGTGGCGAGGGTTGGCTGAGGTCTCTCCCATACTAACCCCCCTCCTCCTCCTCCTCCTCCTCCTCCTCCTCCTCCTCCTACATTGTCGGTCACAGAGTCAGACATACGGGTTTTCCTGCTCATTCTTCCTATCTGGTCCCTGTTTTTATGTCCTCACCACAGAGCACACATGTTGTTACAGCGTGGTGTGACACCGCCTGAGGCGCCGCGTCGTGACGTGATGACTCTTTTTTGTTTGTGTGTTCAGAGTCTGGACTTTAACGTCATCTCTAAATATATATTAAATATATATAACTTTTTCTGCTTGTCGCTTTTGCTTTAGAGCAAATGTTGAACACACAATCATTTAATTCTCATCTAGAATATTAATAATAAATACAGCGTTCATACGGTAATTAAAAACCTGAAAAGGTTGTGGAATTTGCAAAAAGTTTTGAAAGTTTTGGAAAAGTCATGGAAACCTTTTTCAAAAACCTGTTTAATAACATGATATGTTATAGGACCGTTGGAAACTTTAATTTCTGTTTTTACGCTTCATGGCTGTGATAATTGGTGTCATTTGTGGGATTTTTTTGAAGAAAACAACAATAAAACTGACAAAATATTTATTTCAAAAATCGCCAAAACAAAAGAAAAAAATCCAAAAAATTGCTTTTAAAATTACCAAAAAAAATTTTTAAGTATGTTTTCTTTAAAAATTGACAAAAAAAGGAAAACAATTGCCAAAATGTTTTCTTGAAAACTCACCAAACAATAAAAAGTAATGTTTTCTTTAAAAATGGTAAAGAAAAAAACAACCCAACATATATATTTTCTGTAAAAATCACCCAAAAGATTTTAAGAGAAAAAAATTTCAAAAGTTTGCCAAAAATCTTTAAATAAATAAAATGCCAAAACATTTTCTATAAAAATTGCAAAAAAAAAAATAAAGATTTTTTTCTTTAAAATTGTCAACATTGAAAATATATAGATTTTTTAAAGTAACTCAAAAGATTTCACGAAAACAAACAAGATAAAAAAAAATCTTTAAAAAAAGTCTAAAATTAAAAAAAAATAAAATCACCAATTGCCAAAACTTTTTCAAGGAAAAAAAAGTCCAGATTTTATTTTAAAGAATACATGCCCTCCAAAACCATGGGCCTGCAGGTTTGGGTACATGTTTTTTTTTCTTTAAAGTTGTATGCCCCTCCCCAGTGCTTAAAAAATCACTTCATATGCCTCCCCCTTTTTGCATCACCCCTTCTCTTTTTGTAAATAAGAAACAGACCGTTAGTTATATTTAAGTATTCAGTTTTAATCCTGTTCTGAATTTTTTTTTTAATAATATAGTCATGAAAAAGAGCTGAAAAGGAGTTTCCATGGTCATTTCAGAGAATTTATTGTCTTTAAAATCTGCCTATTCGTGGTGTTAAAATGTGTATGAATAGTTGAGGTTGACACGTTGAGCAGAGAGGGATAGTTTGCAGAGTTTATTTCAGGGCACGTATTTACGTCCGCGTAAACACAGCTGTGTCTCATCATTTCTGCACAGGAGGGAAGTTGTGCAACATTGCTGCTTGTTTTCTTATCTGAACGTCTTTATGAATCGCTGCACAATCAGCAGACATCGGTCCACCTTCCAGCAGACGCCGGCTCTGAATCACAGCTCCCAGTGAGCCCAGCAGACAGTCTGTGGTGTGGAGGGTTTTAAAATGCAGCCTGGTGTCTGTAACCTTTCCCCAGCAGAATATTTCCTCCCCTCTAATTCAAATAGGACACGGCGGCGGATGGAGATGGAGTTTGACAGGCATACACAGAGTCCCCTTCCCCTATCGATCCATTATACAGAGGAATCCGCCTTTTAAGAGCAGCCAGCTCCGGCTGTCCTGTTGAATAAAGATGGTGATTCGCTCGGCGTGTCTCCCAGGATGTGCGAGCGAGCGTGCGCGTGGAAATCAGAGAGCTGTAAGAGCGTGGTGAGGAGAAGTCGGCGCAGAGAGGCGCGGTAACAGGCACTCAGACAGAGAGGAAGAGGAGGAGG
The DNA here is from genome assembly GCF_026936395.1 of Plectropomus leopardus. Classification (NCBI taxonomy): domain Eukaryota; kingdom Metazoa; phylum Chordata; class Actinopteri; order Perciformes; family Serranidae; genus Plectropomus; species Plectropomus leopardus. The sequence continues at coordinate 3,222,794 of NC_142190.1, read as the reverse complement.
GAAAAAACTCTCTGACAATGCAGAAGCTTTAAAAGCCTGCTGGATTTCCACAGAGATGCTTTCTGCTGTTTTTAGACATTTTGTCCTCAAATATTTAGCTTTCACCTGCACGCTTTAAAGGTCCAGTGTGTACGATTTAGTGAGGACGAGCTGAAACTGGTGAGGATTCCTTCAGTGGTTCAGGAGGTTTTTACCGGGAGCTAATTATACACAGATGTCTCTTCCTCTCCGAAAAAACAGATTTAAAATGATAAAAACACAGAATAAAGCCGTTTCATGTTAAAAATAAGGGTTTTTTTCTACACTGTTTGACATCCGATGCTCACTTTACTTCTGATTCAGATGTTTTGGAGGTTTTTACCAGGAGCCAAATTTTCCGCAGAGGTACAAATCAAAAGCTCTTTTTACACTGCGTATTCAAGGCGGGAATATGACGCCGTTATGCCGCTTTCTCGTTCTCTATATAAGATATGATCGTGGATTGGGCTGAGAGAGTTGCTATTCAAACTGGTAAAAACACTTAATTTAGAAATCAGTGTATTCTCGACTGTGTCGTCATGGTTACAGTGCTTAAAGTGAAAATGCAAATGTCCCTTTCTAGAACCGGTGTTTGAGATGTCCATTCTGGGCTTCTGTAGAAACATGGCAACATAACGATTTCTGTGAACTAGGACCTGCTCCCTATGTAGATATAAACAACAGAAACACAGTGATTCTTATTTCAGGCGATGAAACACTAAAGAAAACATACTATATCCCCCTAAATCAGTGATTCTCAACGTAAGGCCCACGGGCCAAATCGGGCCTCCAATGGGGTGCATGGTGGCCCCCCAACCATTTTTAAATTTACAATAAAAATAAAGTGATTCACACTGGAAATTGTTTTTATACTTTTAGTATACATAAGGTGCCAGAGTGCATAAAACAACATCAAAATAGAGCTTAATTTATTTAAAAAATGCCAGTGAAGGATCCCCCACACCGCCCAACAGAGGTCCTAGCTAAGTGCCTAATGTCAAAAATCCTATAGAAATTTCACAAAAGTCCTAGAAATGTCCTTAAATCCTTAAGGACCTTAAATACTAGAATCTACCAAAAGTCCTATTTAGAAAAATAATAAAAATCCTGAAATGTTGTAATGTCTGAGAAATATCCTAAATTCAAAAATGTCTGAAAATCCCAGAACCTTCCTAAAATCCCAGAAATCTCCTAGAATCCCACAAATGTCCTAAAATCCTAGAAATGTCCTAAAATCTTACGAATGTCCTAATATCTGAAAAAATTCCAAAAATCCTCGAAACATCATAAATTGTAGAAATCTCCTAAAAGTCCTAGAAAAGTCTTTTAATCCTAAAATGATAGAGAGGACCTTATATACTAGAAGCTACCAAAAATCCTAGAAATGTCCTAAAATCACAGAAATATCCTAGAAATGTCCTAAAATCCCAGAAATGTCCTAAAATCCCAAAATGCCCTAAATCCCAGAAATGTCCTAAAATCCTCAAAATGTCCTAAAATCCCAGAAATGCCCTAAATCCCAGAAATGTCCTAAAATCCCAGAAATGTCCTAAAATCCTCAAAATGTCCTAAAATCCTCAAAATCCCAGAAATGTCCTAAAATCCCAAAATGTCCTAAAATCCCAGAAATGCCCTAAATCCCAAAAATGTCCTAAAATCCTCAAAATGTCCTAAAATCCCAGAAATTTCCTAAAATCCTAAAAACCTGTATGGGGTCACATGTGACGGGCCCCTGGCCTCCTGTCATTTTGCAAACGTGGCCCCCAATCAAAGCATTTTTGGTTTCTCTGCTGTAAGGAAACAAAAACACAACAATTCTTGTGTTTTGGGTGATTTTACACGAAAGAAAATATATTTTATTGATGCGAGGGTCTATAGTCCCACACCTCTGTCTCTCCGCTCACTTCCTGCTGACCGGCTCTGGGAAAGGTTGACGAGGGGTCAAATCGCGGAGCACAACAGCGCAGCGTTTAGCCTCCCTCCTCTTTTCTCTCTCTCATTTCTCATTGACTGTTTACTCCTCCCTCCTCCCCTCTGCGGAGGTGTGTCTATCAACATCTGGAGGAGCAGAGACAACGGGAGCTCATTCACTCCCCTCTCTCCTCCCTCCTCCTCCTCCCTCTGCCTCGCTGTGAGCGCTCCGCCGTCGCTGAAGTCAGATCGCGCGGAGAGGAGATGTTGGCAGCTGACTGTGCGGCGAGCTCACAGAGGAATTATTATCAGGCTTATCAGGGAGACCATGGCAGCATCTTCTCCTCCCTCTCATCATTTTTCCCGTTTCTGAAGTGAGAACCAGCTGTTGGAGAGTTTTTTTGGTCTCGCTGAGAGTCCACCTGGGGATTTTTTTTCTTCCTCTTTACCGCACCTTTTCCACCTGGTGGACGAGGCGTTCAAAAGGCTTTTGGGATGACGGAGATTCTCGTGTCGGATGTAAACTTGAACTCGGTGTGTGAGCGTCTGGAGCAGCACTGCTGCGTGGACCAGAACCAGCACAATCTGTCGGGCAGCCAGCCTCAGACCCCTGTGCTCAAGAGGCACACCAACACCGGGGCCAAGCTGTGGGGCCGCGTCCGCAGCAAGCTGCTCAGACAAAAGGTCTCTGGCTGACACACACACACACACACACACACACACACACACACACACGGGCTGCTTCCTCTCTCTTTTATCATCTGCGCTCTCCTCTTCATCGCCGTGTCACTTCCATCTGTTTGCGTCTCGTTTGTGCGCCTCCATGTGCTCCGTCTTTCTCTCAGCTGACTATTGTTCTTTATCGGAGGCTCTGTGGACTGCAGGAGAGGCAGGGACGTTTAGTGCTGAATCAGAGAGGTGACCTGACGTAGCACCAGCCGAAAAAACACACTAACATCTGTTTGGAAAAGCTTAATAACACCTGGAGTCACGTCAGTTTTGTTGTGCTGCATTTATTCATCTTTTACTAGCTTTTAAACCCCCGAAACCTGAGAAACTAGGTTTGATTTCTTTTAAAATTCACGTAACAACATAAACATGAACTGCAAAAAAAATTTAAAAAAGATGACAAGGTAATGATCTGGAAATTAGCTTGGGGATCATAAGATAATTTTTTTTAAAATGTCCAAAAAATTACACAATTCTCTTAATTGCATATTTAACATCATGTTACAGAAAAAATAATAATTGTTTTTTAAACTGATTATTTTTATCACTTTTTTGAGGTCTGTTTCTTGTTTATTTTTTAAAAATTTTTTCAGGTAATTTTCTTGTAACTTTTTGCTAATTTCTTACTATTTTTTGACCATTTCTTGTTAAGTTGCTCATCGCTCTCCTCTCACATTTTTGAAAGAAATGAAGCTAATTTTCTCAATTTTCAAATGGTTAAATGGTAGGAATAAAATATAAAAAGCTAGGGAAAAACTATGTTACATAATTATAATTTTTAAGCACTTGAAGAACTTGTTCCCAGTTCATTACTTTTTTTTTTTTTACTAATTGTTAGGTAATTTTCTTGTTCTTTTGTTTTTTTGCTAAGTTTTGGGTCATTTTTTCTTTTTTTACTTTTTAACTTCTGACCATGTTTTCGGAAAAAAAAAATCAAGCTAATTTGCTGAGGTTTCCAAAGCTGAATTTTGCTTTTTTCCCCTCAGGAAATGATCTGATTTTGCGTAACTATTTGATGCTACCTACTGTAATGCATACTGTAAACATTTGCTTCTACTGTGAGCTTTACGTCAGCTTTAAAAACTAGTCAAGTGTATCAAAAAATTAAGTATTTTCTGCTGTTAATGCGTTGGTAAATGGCACATAGGAAGTGTTATTACCTGCGGGAATATTAGACTGTATCGTAATCACCATCACTTTAGAAAACGCTGCTTTGATGGATGAGTCTGTTTAATATGAAATCAAAATATCCTCCCTGTTGTCTCTTTGCTGCCACTTTTCATTCACTCTCTCTGTTATTCTTAATTTAAAGCTGCTGCTGCTGATGATGATGATGATGATGATGAGCACAGGCTGTTTTCACCTGAGCTTGTTGTGAGATGGTTCAGTGTCACTTTAGCTCCCTCTGCTGTGCACTTTAAATACCGTCCTCCTCTGTCGGAGCTCATCTGATGAACTTTTGGCATTTCAAGCTCAGATTCCACTAATTAACTGTCACATTATCCCAAACAGCGTCTGAAACATGAGTATCTGCGTCTTTGTTGCATTGTACATTAAACTTTGGCATTTTTTAATGATGAAGCCAAACATCAGCAGTTTGTCTGCACACAAACTGTTGGCATCTAATTGTGTTTATAGATTATAATTTTAAAGCCTTTTTTGGGTAGTTTATCATTCAAAGACAGTGCTTTGTGTGGGGGCCACTTTTGCAAAGTGACAGGAACCCAGGGGCCAGTCGCAGCAGGCCTATACGTGTTTGTAGGATTTTAGGACATTTCTCAGATATTTATTTATTTATTTATTTATTTATTTAAGGACACCTCTTGAATTTTAGGGCATCTCTAAGATATTATTATTTTATTTATTTATTTTTTTAATTTTAGGACATCTCTGAGATATTATTATTATTATTATTATTTTATTTTATTTATTTATTTATTTTTAATTTTTGGACATCTCTTGGATTTTAGGACATCTCTAAGATATTATTATTATTATTATTATTATTATTATTATTATTATTATTCTTTTTAATTTTATGACATCTCTTGGATTTTAGGACATTTCTAAGATTTTTGGATGTTTCTTGGATTTTAAGAATTTTAGGTCATTTCTAAGACATTAGGACATTTCTCAGATATTTATTTATTTATTTATTTATTTATTTAAGGACACCTCTTGAATTTTAGGGCATCTCTAAGATATTATTATTTTATTTATTTATTTTTTTAATTTTAGGACATCTCTTGGATTTTAGGACATCTCTAAGATATTATTATTATTATTATTATTATTATTATTATTATTATTATTCTTTTTAATTTTATGACATCTCTTGGATTTTAGGACATTTCTAAGATTTTTGGATGTTTCTTGGATTTTAAGAATTTTAGGTCATTTCTAAGACATTAGGACATTTCCAGGGCTTTAGGACATCTCTTGGATAGTAGGTCATTTCTAGTATTTAAGGAAGTTTCTGGAATTTCGAGGACATTTCTGGGACTTTAGGACATTTCTAGGTTTTTAGGACATGTCCAGGACTGAAGGATGTTTCTTGAATTTTAGGACATGCCGAGGATTTTAGGAAGTGTCTAGAATTTTAGGATGTTTCCATGATTTTGGGATTATTGTAGGATTTTAGGAAGTGTCTGGAATTTAAGGTCATTTCCAGGATATTAGCACATTTCCAGGATTTCAGGATGTTTCTTGCATTGTAGCACGTTTCTGGGATTTTAGGATGTATCTCGGATTTTAGAAGCACGTTTCTGGGATCAGACAGCGTGTGGTGAAAAGTGTGGAAACAAAAAACTAAACAGCATTTTTAACAGCACTTCTAATTAAGGGTCTGGCTCTAATAAGATAAAATCAAAACGTGGCGGCTGATGTTTAAACGGTGGCGTACCACCGCAAATACATGTGTGGTTAGGCAGCTAAACTTGGAAATTGGAAATATTGCAATATGTGGGCAATTACAGGATTTAAGTTCATTCAGAAAATACAACATTTAGTTATGACCATTGTGTTAAGGGATCTGTTACCCAAAGTCCATTAATTTAGATTATTTTCTTGATTAATCAGTTAATTGTTTGGTCTAAGAAATGTCATAAATTAGGAAAAATGTCAATTAGTGTTTCCCAAAGTCCACGATGACGTCCTCAAATATTTGTTTTGCCCACAAACCAAAGATATTCAGTTTACAGTCACAGCGGAGAAAAGAAACCAGAAAATATTCACATTTAAGAGGCTCAAATTAGAATTTTGACTTTGTTTTTTTGGGTAAAATTACTCAAATTAGTTGGCGGATAAATTTAGTGGTTTACAACTAATTGATTAATCATCGTGCACACACACACAGGTGTGGTATGACATGGCTTAAATGCAGGTTGTGGATTGTGACTCGTGTGGGAGCAGAAAACAGGCTTTTTTTGTGTTTTTCCTCCAGATGCTTTTTGTATGTGAGCGATGGAGAAGCACGTGAGCCTGTTCTGTTTCTATCCATAGCACTGCACACACAGCGAAAACCCCGACTCTTTTATTTATTTTTTAAATTTCCCTGTGTTTGCACATGTTTATTCAGCAGTCGTCCTCATCTTCATCACGAGTGCATCGCCAGCAGTTTGAGCTATAATTTGTGTGCATAATAACAAACCGGTTCAGGACAAAGACGTTGAGATTTGACCTTTTGCTTCGGTGTTTTACATTATTCAACAGAGGCCTGAGGAGGGCTGACCACTGGGTACTCCGAGCGGGTGAAACATGGATTAAGCTCTGACATCGACTCGGTGGCCTCGTATTGACTTTCTCTGCACATACGTTTCCGTGTCTTAATGCCAAATAACGAGATTAAGGAGGTTTCCGCATTTCGTCGCCGTTCAGATTTGTCACCATGTGCTCAGCCTGTGCAGGAATCTCCCTTCACCAAACTGCTCTGTGAAGTCCCATTCATGCTTTCACTCAGTTTCAATGAGGCTTTGAGCAGCAGGGTTTTATGAGTAAACTTGTGTAGCAGTTTTTTTGTGCTCGGGTGCCTTTTGATCTTATCAGCGCCTCCACAGTCGTCCCTTTCTTCTGCAGTTGTGCCTCTGCGTGGTGGTGAACTCTGTGTGATGGAGGGCAGGAGGCCAGAAATTAAATCATCAAACAGAAACATGACAGCCTGCCTGCAGGTCCTTAGAGAGACGCTTCTCTCTTTTTTTAAGTGGGACTGTCTCACATGTCTGCGCTGGGGACTGTCAGACATGTGGGCGCTAGAGTGGGATGTTGGACATGTCCCTGCTGGGGACTGTCGGATATGTCCGCGTGCTGGAGTGGGCAGTCGGACATGTTCACGCTGGAGCGGGCTGTTGGACATGTCTGCGCTGTTGAATGCAGGGACAGCGGGCTGTTGGACATGTCTACGCTGTTGACTGCAGGGACAGCGGGCTGTTGGACATGTCCGTGCTGTTGACTGCAGGGACAGTGGGCTGTTGTACATGTCTGCTTACTGGAGTTGATTGTTGGAGCAGATTGTTGGATATGTCCGCGCTGGAGTGGGCAGTTGGAAATGTCAGCGCTGGGTTGGGCTGTTGGACATGTCCGCGCACTGGAGCGGGCTGTTGGACATGTCCGCATGCTGTAGCTGGCTGTAGCACATGTCCGCACTCTTGAGCGGACTTTTGGATGTCCGCGCTGGAGCGGGCTGTCGGACATGTCAGCACTGGAGGGGGCTGTCGGACATGTCCGCACTGGAGCCGGCTGCTGCACGTTCCTGCGCCGGTTTGGGCTATTGAACATGTCCGCGCTGGGGCAGACTGTCGGTCATGTCCGCATGCTGGAGCGGGATTTCGGACATGTCCGCGGATATTTATCCACAGTGAGCGTCCGCCCACAAACACCTGGTAAAAAGCAGCCGACATTAGTGGAATCATTTTCCCATTGTGTCCTACGGGACAGGAAAGAGACCCGCTGTCAAGCTGTTACTGATGCAGTTTTACACACACACACACACACATATATATATATATATATATATATATATATATATATATATATATATTACAGTTTTTTCAGGTCATTATTTTTTACTCCTTTTTTTGCGTTTTCTTCTTGCCTTCTCCTCATGTTTTTGTAAATATAAAAGTCAATATGCCCAGGTTTCCAAGGGTTAATACAGTGTTTTCATCACATATGCTTTTACAGTTAGACATTATTTATTTTCCATAGTTTCTCAAATAATATAATCAGTTGTGTTTCAAGTAGAAATAAATTGATTTGTTTGCTTTTTTTGCTTTTCACTTTGGTCTAAAATCTTCTTTAAATTTTTTCTTTAAATATTCTCAGGAGTGACTTGCAGTGTTTTTAAATAATCATTAAAGGGGGCAGGGAGAGCCGACTTCAGGGCACACTGTTGTTTTTTCTCTGTGTGCATCTGTGGCACGCAGCGTGTTATTTACAGGGTGGTGAGAGGAATGTGGATGTTAGAGGATGCGTTAGGGGACGTCAGTACACCGGGGAATCGTCCTTACCCCTTCAGCCTAAAGCGGCACCTAATTAAGACCCGGTGTGATGAGACGGAGGCTGGCTGGGACTCTAATTAGACCAGAACCAGACATAATGTATCGTTTGTGTCCCAGCAAAAGGAACAAACGATGATTAAGCGGTTATGCAGTCTGCGTCTGTGTTTAACATCATGTTCTCTTGGCTGATGACCTGTTTGCCGGCAGGTTTGCTTTTATTTTCTTTTTGGAGCTTAGAGGGGAGAACAATAGAGCTGCCGTGCCGGCTTATCCGAAAACCAGATCCAACCATTATCATCCGCCTCCCTCATCCCACCTCTCACCCCCGCTGCATTTTAGCCCGCATAGGAAATTACGCTCTTCCATTTGAGTATGTTGATTAGTGCAGATGAGATATTAGGGTTTCATCCCTCCTGCGTGCCTAAAATGCCAGCCCGTCCCCTAATGGCCTTTTATATAGGCCACATAAATCTCCGTCTGTCCCTACCGGAGGGCACAGCCCTTTATTGGCCCCAATCCATCCCCGTGTGCTGGATCTGCGCCTGCTTAATGAGCTCCAGGAGGGGGGGCGGCAGGTCAGTAAAGCGTTCTCGGGGCTGATACCCACAGTGACCCCGTCTTGGATGAGTCCAGCCGGTCCGGCAGGCCGTGTGCAGGGTGGCTTTAATCTCAGCAGGGCGACAGTGAGGCATTAATCATCTAATTAGGCGGCGAGAAGCTGAAGATGTGGTCTGTTCTGGAGTATTCATCACGTGCTTTAACAGCAGTCTGTGTTAAGGTAATGATGGGAAAGTTGTGAGGGCAAACAGTTCTGCATAAAGAGGAGGATGCAGGGTTAACGCATGAAATCAGGAAGTTTGATAAACCTGAAATAGTCAAAGAAAATCTAGTTAAGATTTCTTTCATAATTTAAAAAAAAAACAATAATAATTTAAAAAAAAAAGAAAAATACACAAACATTAGTTTAAAAAGTGAAAATAAATTCCCTGAAAAAAGTGCTTAAAAAATTAAAAGAATTCTATAACATAACCCCCAGCTTTTATCTTTTTCCCCTTGACATTTTCCCCTAGCTATTTAAAATAATTTTCTAAATAAAATATTATTCTTGCAATTTAGGGGAACATTTCTTTCCATTTAACCTATTAAAACTAGAGCAAAATGGCAAATTATAAGAAAGCAATGAGCAACTATAGAATAAACCACCAAAAAATTTGCAAGAAATTAGTAAAAAAAAAAAAAGTGCAATAAAATTACTTGAAAATTAGCAAAACTAAACAAAAACAAACAACAAAAAACAACCAATGGAAAAGTAAAAAAAAAAAACAAGAAAAAGTTAAAAATCCCCCCAAAATTTTAATAATTCTGTGAAATAACTTAAAATGTACAATTATGATTATTGTAAATCCTTTTTTTTTTTTTACATTTTCCCCTATCTTTTAAAAAAATTAAATCTTGTTTCTTGTAGTTTGCAGGACATTTCTTGTCAAGTTGCTCATGTTGTTGAAAGAGGATTTCGCAGTGAGCACCGTTTTGCATTATGTGTCTTATGTGTTGTTTAAAGGCCGTGAAGAGCTGGGAAACATAGAGATGACCTCGATGGTTTTCAGCAGTTTTCTGAAAGTTTAGAGTTTGAGCTTTGAGTTAAAATCACACACAAGTAAACAGGAAGAAGCTGCTTTTTTTAGCTCATGGGAACTCTCCAACTTCACAAAGAAAACTCTCCCCAAAAAAGCAGAAGTGAGAGCCCTCTGATCATCGCACCGGCATCAGCTCTGACACAAATTCCCTCAGAGCGAAATCACGTAGAAATGATCTAATGGCTCTCAAATGTTACATGCTGTCAGAGGTAAAGATCACAAATATCCAGGACTGTGAGGTCATACCCACGACTTCGCAATATCCCCAAAAGGCCGACGGATGAAAAACACGAGATCCGTCCAAGACAAACACGAGGGTTCATCAGAGGACAGACTGGGACTCAGATCCAGTCTCTTGATGGCACATGTGAGTTTTGTCAGTGCTGCAGCAGATTAGATCACATATTTGGTGGTTTGTCTGTACGACAATAGAACAAAGCGATGTTTGCGTCTCTCCGTCTTCACCATGTGGGTTTTATATAACAGCTGAAGGTCTGGAACTGAAGCCGTTTGTTCTTGATGTTCCTAAATCATGTTTCATGTTTTTTTGATTTGCAGGAAAGTAAAGTATCCAATTTTAGGTTAATATTTCTCAGACCTGAGGATGTTACGAGGATTTTTAGGAAGTTTCTCAGATTTTAGGTTCTCAGTCATCCAGTTTCAAAGTATCCGTAAGTGCTATTTCACTGGTGACTGGACTTGTTTCATTTCCTTGAATTTTCAGGTTGCAGGACATTTTTAAGACTTAAGGATATTTTTTAGATTTCAGGACAGATTTTATGACATTTCAGGGATTTTTAAAATTTTTATTTATTTTTTATTTATTTATTATTCTCAAATCATTTAGGGTGAGCCTTCATTTACAATAATTTCAAACAGATAAAAATAATGAATTTAAGGACATCATGAGGATTTTAGGACATTACTAGGATTTGAAGAAGTTTCCACAATTTTAGGGCATTTCTAGGATTTTAGTGTGTTTCTGCGATTTAAGGACATTTCTTGGATTTTAGGACATTATTAGGATTTTTGGAAGTTTCCACAATTTTAGGGCATTTTTAGGATGTGAGTATGTTTCTGGGATTTTGGGACATTTCTTGGACTTAAGAATATTTCTAAGATTTTATGACATTTCTCAGATTTTAAGACGCTTGAAGGATTTTAGGACATTATTAGGATTTTGGGATGTTTCTTAGAGTTTAGGACATTATTAGGATTTTGGGATGTTTCTTGGAGTTTAGGACGTTTGTAGAATTTCAGGAAGTTTTTAGGACATTTCTACTGTTTTAGGACATTTCCTGGATTTTAGGACATTAGGGTGGCAAAGACCTCTGTCGGGTATTGTGGATGAACCTCCACTGTTCCTTTTTTTGAAAAAAAAATGCACTTTATGCACTCTGGTGCCTTATGTATATTAAAAGCAAAAAAACAATTTCCAGTGTGAATCAATTCACTTTTATTGTGAATTGAGGCCACCAGGATGCCACTTGGGGGCCAGATTTGGCCCGCAGACCTTCAGTTTGTGTATCAGTGGTGAAGAATAAGTCAGATTCTGTGTGCAGGCTGCAGGCAGAGCCGTGTTGCATAAGAGTACAGTAGTATGCATCACTGTGTTTCTGTTTAAAAGCTCTATAAGAGTCTCACACACTGCCTGCAGAGATGTTGGACCACTCTGCAAATCACAGCCCTCTGCCGGCTGGAAACCAGCGCCGATTGGCTCAAACAAGGAAGTGAGGGACGAAGGCAACATGGCAACCAAGTCAAAGACCTCACATGGCCGTGGTGACATCAGCAGCTGCTGAGTAAAGAGTCTCGCTGATGCACATGTGAACATTATGCATATGTGCTTTATTTATCTAAAAATAGTCTGCGTATATAGAGCAAACATATACTGCAGCGTGATGGGAAAGAAAGGCTCAATCGCTGCACAAACACTTCCTGTAATCCTGCTAAAAACCACAAAGCCGTGCAGATTGAGCCACGTTCTAATTAAAGGACTAATAAAAAGCTTTCTGCAGCTGAATGAATATTTAATCAGCCAGAGAGCAGCAGTGGAAAACCCTGATGAAACACAAAGGACAAATTAAACAGACATTCATTAATTTAGCATATCAAAAGATCAAGTTGTGTTTTGAATATTGTCGCCAGCATACATTAAATCTGCAGCGCGGCAGCAATGGACTAATTAAGAGTGTAGGGATTTTATTATGAAAGGCTTCAAACATAATTTCAGTAACTGTTTTGCACAATGTCTGCCGCTATTTCAGAACACGCTTATTGCTGTTTTTTTCTTAGATCTACACAAACATCACGAGGTCTTTAAAGCTGCTACAGCTGCACAATTTATACTAAACTTTAGGTTAATATTTCCAGGAGTTTAGGAGATGTCTATGATTCTAGGACAATTCTTGGATCTTAGGAAAATTCTAAGATTTTAGGATGTTTGTACGATTTAAGGAAGTTTCTCAGATTTGTGGATGTTTCGAGGATTTTTGGGAGTTTCTAGGAATTTAGAACATGTCTTGGATTTTAGGGCAATTTTTGGATCTTAGGACGTATTAAGAACTTAAGGATTTTAGGACCTGTCTATGATTCTAGGACATTTCTTGGATTTTAGGATTTTTTTAAGGATTTCAGAATGTTTCTAGGATTTAAAGACTAATTAAGATTGTTTTTGTCCTAGATCTATACGATCATCACTCGAAATTTTAGGCTTCTGGGGCTGCACAGTATATCGTTGATTGTAGAGATCCTCTGTGTGTGAAGCGTCCATGTTTTCACGGACATGGATGTGAACTGTAAGTGCAATTTAAGCGCTGCGTGCAGGTGAACAACTGCGAGGTGATTCTAGTTTATTTTTACCAAGAAACCTCTGTTTCATGGAGACGGAGAATTCAAAGGTCTGAACCCAGGTAAGGAAATGTGTATGAGTAGCAAACTTTGCCCGCTGCTAATGCACAAGTCCCAAAATGAATCTTAGAAGAAAGTTTGAATTCAAATTTCAGCCTGCTCAGGCAGAAATTGTGTCCGGGAAAGGGTGGGGAAATTTTTGTAGGCCTTGCACAGACCGAGTGACGGATTGAGCCATAAAGCTGCTGGTTGCAGCAAAAAAATGTACAAAGAATCATATTTTGTTAACATCCTGCAGGTGTGCATTTTTCACCTGCTTGTCAGTAAAGAATGCTTTGGTGGCTCGTACTCTGACGGATGGATCGTACCACTGAGGGGCCCCGGGGCCGGACATATTCATATAGGACCTTGTGCATGATTCTTGCATGCCCACTTGGCAATATGTGTGCTTTTTTTCTGGCAAAGACTCTGGATAGATATTATTCTGGGGCTGTAGCGCTGCATGTGCTGCATGTGCTGCATGTGCTGAACTGCTGTGTGTTTTGTGGAGGCGTGCGGCCCGCTGACCGTCCTGCTGCGTCGGTCTGTTGCTGCTGTCAGTCTCAAACAGGCTGCAGGAGTGAGGCTCACATGTCACATGCCAGCGAAGGAGCGCAGGATTATCTTGTGAGAGAGGGGGGAGGCAGGGCAGCCGGTTCCCGTAGTGTAGTGGTTATCACGTTCGCCTAACACGCGAAAGGTCCTCGGTTCGAAACCGGGCGGGAACAGCAGTTTTTGATCAATAAAGATACATTTTTGAGCAGAAATCAATCAAGGACCAGAAGCTGCTGTTGGCTGTGTGTATAAAGTGCTGTTCTTTGCTGTCTGCAGTGATTTAATGGTTAATTAAAGGCAAACTGGTCACTAATAACCATGTTTGTGACCAGTTTATTTCTTTTATCACTGTATAAAGCCTTTTTTGGCCACATTTTTTTACAAGTTTTGTTTTTAAAAATTCCATAAAAGCTTTTCAAGCGATTGCACATACTAAAGGCCGTATCACCACATATCGCTCCATGAATCATTATTTTTAAAGAAGAACTGGACGGACTCCCTGCGCTGTCTATAAGAGAGACGGAGCATGTGGCAGCTGCACAGCACGACTTATCTTATCTGCTTTGTTGTGTCCCTGCAGATCAGTCGGTGCAGAGTACAGGCTGTATGTACATCCTGGCTCACGGCTGTCTGCCTCCTCTTTTGAAGTTCAGGCTCTCCGTCAGGATGTATTCTGTTCTGCTTGACTGACAGAAAGTCCAACCAGAGACAGGAACAGATACAAAAATAAACCCTCAGTTTTCTATAGGGCCGAAAAGTGGGGAGAATCACATGGCAGCCACATGCCTCCTGTTGCTTTCGGATGCTCAAACACATATTCTACTCATAACCCGCGAGCCAAATCTCGCCCGACGAATGAAAAACACGAGGGAATTGTTTTTGTGCTTTTAGTTTACATAAGGTGCTGGAGCATCGAAATAGAGCTTGTTTATCAGAAAAAGGGCTTGTGGACGATCCCCTGCACCCCCGACAGAGGTCCTCGCTAAGCCCCTAATGTCCCAAAATCCTAGAAATGACCCTTAAAATCTGAGAAACGTGCTAAAATCTCAGAAATGTCCTTGAAATCCTTGAAATGTCCTAAAATCTGCGAAATGTCCGATAATTCTAGAAATGTCCTAAAATCACTGAAAAGTTCTTAAAGACTAGAAATGTCCTACATCTAAGAAATGTCCTAAAATCTGACAAATGTCCTGAAATCACTGAGACATCCTACAATCCGAGAAACGACAATCCGACAATCCTAGAAATGTCCTAAAATCATTGAAACACCTTAAAATACTTGAAATGTCCTAAAATCTGAGAAATGTCCTAAAATCCTAGAAATATCCTAAATTCCTATAAATGTCCTAAAATCATTGAAACATCCTACAATCCGAGAAACGTGCTAAAATCTCAGAAATGTCCTTGAAATCCTAGAAATGTCCTAAATCTAAGAAATGTCCTAAAATCTGACAAATGTCCTGAAATCACTGAAACATCCTACAATCCGAGAAACGACAACCCGACAATCCTAGAATTGTCCTAAAATCAATAAAAAGTCCCTAAAGACTAGAAATGTCCTGAAATCCTAGAAACATCCTAAAACCCTAGAAACATGTATGGGGCTGCTGCTCCTGTTAATTTTCTCCCCTCAGCAGAGAAAGCTGAGTGTCTCTGGTCCACAGGAGCCCGGTTCAGTCGGCCGTAAACGCTCTCGGTAACCAGCTGAGCCCCAAACCTGCTCCACGCTCGCAGTCACGAGTTCTCAGATAACAGAGCGACATGCTGGTTGAATTACTCTGTCCTCCAAACACATATTTATTACCTTCTATAAAAGGACCGAGCTTCACGTGTGCGCCCCCACTGGAATGCGTACAAATCAGTGCCTACAACGGTCTGCTAGATTTGGAGTATTTGCGCTTCGCTCCGGGCTGCAGCCCGTCCGCGCTCATATATCCTCCGTAGTTTTCTCGGCCCTACAAAGAGAGCTTTTCCACCGGAGTGAGGCGATCCTAATCGGAGCCACATTAGCCTCAGGATGTCAGTAAAGAAACCACGAGACCCCGTCAGACCTCCATCATTTCCCAGACTCGTGCTCGAATGCACACACATATTGTATCGTAGATGCTCATGTGGCGGAAATCCCCTTCAAGCATTCCTTTAAACGCAAATCAGTCACTGCTTTTTTCATCTGTGTGGAGTCGGATGAAAGGGGATGATGCTGGATTGCTTTCTGCACGTCTGAAAAGCTCCGAAAAGTGTTTTTTTTTTTTAAACCAGCAAATCAGCTAAACGTGAGGTTTAAAAAAATGTATCCTCTGACCTTTGAAATCTCAACATATTGGTTTGATTTCTGTCCAAAACATGGGAAGAAGTTACAAGTTACAGGAAAAAAACCTGATATTTAGTACAAAAAAGTTAAATAAATCAATATTAAAAAATTTTTCTAAAAATTACAAAAATATATAGATAAAACATTTAATGATTTTCTAACTTCCTCTTTAAGTATTTTAATTCAAAAAATTAAAAAAGAGCCTAGTTGAGGGTACAGTTTCGAGAGGGGTCAGCGAGTGTAACCGCCGCCTATAAAACATTTGTTTTTACAACCCCATCGCAGTGCATTCATATTTAATCCGTTTTTTTAATCATAAGAGGCTAATGGGAAGGAAATAGGTGGGAGGACCAGTTTGAGTCTAATTTGAGGGGTTACAGGAGGGTCCTGGATCTGTGCCCGATTCTCTTCTTGGCAGTCGCTGCGTAAAGACCCGGTGATTACCTGTCCCCCGTCTCAAAGCCTGCTGGGAAAACAGGCTTTAACGATGATAGGAATGCGTGAAACCGATGCCAAATGGCCTTTTTACGAGGTAATGAAATACTCCGACTGAGAACTTTTAATGGCTGCAGCCTAATGCCCGACAATGAGAGGAGCGTGCTGCCCCGGCGCTCACCCGACAATCATTATTTTGCTCCGCGTCGAGCGCGTCGCCACGTGCGCGGCTGTAATGACATAACCGACCGCTGCAGACAGACTATAAAAAAGGCATTAGGCATTAGCTGCTGTGGCCTCACACGGCGGGAACACACTCCAGGAGACTCAAAACAACAACAGCAGGCCGCCGTCCACCGCTCAGACGTGAGCGGTGAAGTGGGCCGAGTAGGAGCCGATCTGGAGGCTGCAGGGGTCCGTGTGGGAAGTTTTAGTGGCGTCTGCATTTCCCGAAGTAGACTTAGTGACTGTGGGTCGCAGCAGGATCCTCATTTTTGACAAACAGTCTTTATTTTGATGCTTTTTATGCACCCTGGCACCTTATTTACCCTGAGTTTTTTTTATTTTTGCAAATCTTTAATTATGAATTTTGATGTTAAATAGTCGTTATTCCTGAGCAGAAGCAGAATACTTTGCAGCTGCTATCATTAAAAAAATGGAAAAATTATCTGTATTTTTGTGTAAAGTGGTACGCAAGTACATTAGGTCCAAGTATGGACAGATTATCAGAGTCTTGTTATCATTATTAGGGACTGTTAGATATTTATGAGGGCAGAGGAGCTGATGCAAGAAGCGGGATGAATGTCAAATAATTCTTTAAGCAGAGAGGGACTTATGTGTTTTATTTTGGTTTTATGGGTTATAGCATAAAACTTTTTTCTGGTTTTATAATCATTTTACTGCTGATTTTAAAAGGAAAAAAATGGCAATTTTTCTTTTAAAATTTTTGGTGATTAAAAAAATGTTGGCAATCCGTTTTTTTTCTTTTCTTAGTTAAAATTGACAATTTTTCTTCAAACGTTTTTGGTGATTTTTTTTTTTTTTTTTTTTTTACAAAATGTTGCCTTTTTTCTTTGAAATTTATTAGTTTTTTTAAGTTAAAATTGTCATTTTTTTTCTTTAAAAACTTTTGTGATTTTTAAAGAAATGTTGGCAATTTTTTTTCTTTAATTTCTTTTTAAATTTTCTTTTTTTTTAGGTTAAAGTTGTCTTTTTTTCAAAAACCTTTGGTGATGTTTTTTCTTTAAAAACTTTCTGGCATTTTTTTGGGTGATACTTTAGGGCGAAAAAAAGAGAATTCCTGCACACTCTCCAATTATTTATTATTTATTTATTAAACGTTTCCGTCATCGGACCTTCGTCAGGTTTTAAAAAACTGAATCAGGCAGCTCATGGTCTCTGTTTTCCTGAGTAGCTGTAATCTATATATGTTTTTTTATATACATTCGGGGCTGAATCCTCAGACGTCCTGACCTAATGACACCGCTGCGCCGGGACGTCGGCTCGACTTTGATCCAGTTAGAAAAATGGAGCAGCTGAAAGGTGAACTCTGGACTCGGTGAACATTAATCTCAGTTTCGAAGTGTCTCCCTCTCCTTCTGCTCTCCTCTGCAGCTTCTTCTTCAAACATTTACTCGCTGGAGTTTCTCAGAGCTTAGAGATTGTGTTAATGTTGGTTTGTCGTGGCGGGGGAGCAGGTGTCAGCCAGTTCCTGTAGTGTAGTGGTTATCACGTTCGCCTAACACGCGAAAGGTCCTCAGTTCGAAACTGGGCAGGAACAGTATCTTTTCCTCTATATACCGAAAACAGGTGGTGTGTTTCTCATTCAGAGCAGCAGCTGTTGCTGTGAAAAGGCTCAAATGACGAGTCTGTCGGGTAAATCACACCGAGAAGTAAAAGCTGGCTTCATTTTTGTTTTAGTAAAACAAATATTCTGGTATATTTATGTTGGGAACGTGAGGGTCGTCTTAATATTCCCAAGGGCTTAGTCTAATGCTGAGTTTTAGTCATTGTCTCTTTATTTTTTAGGGATTTCTGCCGTGTACGACCCAATAATGTAACAATTTAGGAACACCTGAAAAGGTCATAAACATGGTTGAAAATGCCATAAAACCCAATAATGTAATAAATCAACCAATATTGTAATAACGTGTCCTGAGGGTTATTACAACATTTTTAATATAGAGTTTGTTTATCAAAAAAAAGTGCCAGTGGTGGATCCATTGCACCCCTCGACAGAGGTAGCTAAGCCCCTAATGTCCTAAAATCCAAGAAACGGGCTGAAATTCTGGAAATGTCCTAAAAACCAAAACACATCGTAAAATCATAGAAATGTCTGAAATCATAGAAGTGTCCTAAAATCCTGGAAACATCCTAAAATCATAGAAAAGTCCTAAAACCCTAGAAATGTCCTAAAAACTGAAGAACATCCTAAAATCACAGAAATATCTTAAATCCTAGATACGTCCTGAAAACTGAGAAGCATCCTTAAATCCTAGAAATGTCCTAAAATCCAAGAAATGTCCTTAAATCCTAGAAATGTCCTAAAATCCTAAAAATGTCCTTAAAAACTAGAAATGTCCTAAAATCCTAAAAATGTCCTTAAAAACTAGAATTGTCCTAAAATCCTAGAAACATCTTAAAATCCTAGAAATGTCCTAAAATCCAAGAAATGTCCTTAGATCCTAGAAATGTCCTTAGATCCTAGAAATGTCCTAAAATCCTAAAAATGTCCTTAAAAACTAGAATTGTCCTAAAATCCTAGAAACATCCTAAAATCCAAAAAATGTCCTAAAATCCCCTAAATGACCAAAAATCCTAGAAATGTATGGAATCTTAGAAATGTCCTAAAATCCAGAAATTGCCTAAAATGCTAGAAAAGTTCTACAAATGTCCTAAAACACTAGCATTTTCCTAAAATCTGAAATTGTCCTAAAATCCAAGAAACGTCTTAAAATCCTAGAAACATCATCTTAAACTGGTCCACCGTATTCATACGTGTTGAACTGGGGAACGTTGCGTTATGTTGAAAAATAGTTTCAGTGGATCGACTCTTTATCGCTGTTCTCCGTGATGCTATAATGCAGAAATGTGTCATTTTTAATCGTTTGATTAGATTACGGAGCCTCCTCTTTAGGGAAATCCCCGTATGTATGACTGGAGTCACATGTCCTTATCAGAGTCTTTGCAAAGATCTTTTCTCTCATCACGTGTCTCCGTCTCTGTTGTGTCTTTCAGCTGGACCCTCAGACGGTGCAGTCCAAGAACTGGCACATGGACGTCATAGAGATGAACGGGGTAAGATAACGTCCAGCTTAGATTATGACATAAATGTAAATATTTTGAAATCATAGGTCCCCAAATGTCCCACAAATTACATTTTTTAAGGGAAATTACAAAAAAAGGGTAAAAAAAAAAACTATATTCATTATTACTGACATTATATATTTTAAATTTATTATGATATTTTTATAATGCATTTATTATGATTTTTTTTAAATTTAATTTATTATCTAATTTATTATGTTACAGAAAAAAATATATAATAATTATATTTTTTTGTTTTTCTTTTTTAACTTATTTTCAGGTAACTTTTACTGCTAATTTCTTTCTCATTTTTGGCCCATGTTTTTGAAAGAAATCAAACCAATTTTTTAAAATTTCATTTAATACTAATCTATTTGTGTCCACATGTTACTGTATGTTATAATATATTTGCACAGCAGTTCAAACAGATTGGCAGAATTAATTAAATTGTCTGAATCTGAATCATCAGGCAAGAATTCAAAAATGCAATTTAATTCACACTGACTGATAAAAAAAAATGAAATGAAAGTAAATTAAATAAATACATAAATAAATGAGACTGGAGGAATTTAAAGTTGACTGAGAGGTCACTGATGGATGATTAAAATCATAAACCTTTAGGAGGTGGTCCCAAATATAAAGAGATCTCCAGGGAAAAAATGTTTGGCTGTAATGTTTACGATAAAATGTTTATCTTGAAGATGCTGGATCTTAAATTTCGATGTCAAAACCTCTAAATCTCAATGCAAACAAAAACAGAAAAGGGGCTCGTGGCGTCTCAAAGTTCGGCTGGTGGCGGCTCAGAGTAACACGGTTTACTTTCTCCTCAGATCAAAGTGGAGTTCTCCATGAAGTTTACGAGTCGGGACCTCAGCTTGAAGAGGACGCCATCCAAAAAACAGAGCGGGGTGTTCGGCGTCAAAATCAACGTGGTGACAAAGTGAGTGTGTTATTGATGCCTGAATGTGTAAAATATCATTTTTGCAGCTTCATACACAATCAATTGTGTATTTAAGTTTAAAAATAAAATCACTGTTACAGTTATTATTATTTCTATTGTTCTTGTTGTATTTTATTTTATTTTATTTTATTTTATTGTACTTTATTTTATTTTATTTTATTTTATTTTATTTTACTCTGTTTTATTTTATTTTATTTTATTTTATTTTACTTTATTTTATTTTATTTTATTTTATTTTATTTTGTTATTTTTTACTATTATCTTGCTAATATTCGGTCATTCCTCGTTAAGTTTCTCACTGCCATCTTCCCATATTTTTAAAAGAAATGTACTTCAGTGTACTGCATTGTAACAAAGTATTATTTGTATATATATATATGTATTTTTGTCAGAGTAGTGGGATTATCAGTGAAGTAATCTGCTGTTTCCGTCTGCAGGCGCGAGCGCTCCAAGGTGCCTTACATCGTCCGTCAGTGCATTGAGGAGGTGGAGAAGAGGGGGATCGACGAAGTGGGAATCTACAGGATCTCAGGGGTGGCCACGGATATCCAGGCCCTCAAAACAGCATTCGATACCAGTAAGAGTCCACTCGCTGTCTCAGCCCGTCCCCCTCTCAGGAGGACAGACGGGAGCTGATTCACGTTATATGTGACAGTTAAATCTCGTCAGCGTGATTTCCCTCTGAGCCGATAGTTTGGTGACCTACATCTGATTTATCCTGTCAATCGCCACGACAGCAATGAAACGCTCACCGACTTTGTACCGGAAAATTTAGGACATAAAGGCTGAGCGCTGGGACGTTTGGGACGTTTCTAGGATTTTGGTTCGTTCTCGGATTTTAGGACATTTTTCAGATTTTTGGTTGTTTCTTGGATTTTAGTACGTTTCTCAGATTAAAGCACTTTATTAGGATCGTAAGACATTTCTGGGATTTCCGAATATTTCAAGGATTTTAGGACATTTCTGGGATCCTATGATGTTTCTAGGATTTTAGGACAATTCATGCATGTTAGGATGTTTTTCAGATTTTAGGACATTTGTAGTATTTTAGATTGTTTTTCCAATTTTGGTACATTTTTAGGATTTCAAGACAGGATTTCCGGGTATTTCAAGGATTTTAGTACATTTTTAGCACCTTTTTAGGATATTAGGATGTCTTGGATTTTTTCAATTTTAGGATGTTTCTAGCATTTTAGACCGTTTCTCCAATTTTGGTACATTTTTAGGATTTTAGGACATTTCTAGGATCAGAGGATGATTCTAGGATTTTAGGACAATTTATGCATGTTAGGATGTTTTTTGGATTTTAGGAAATTTGTAGTATTTTAGAATGTTTTTCCAATTTTGGTTCATTTTTAGGATTTTAGGACATTTCTAGGATTTTAGGACATTTCTGGGATCCTAGGATGATTCTAGGATTTTAGGACAATTCATGCATGTTAGGATGTTTGTCGGATTTTAGGACAATTTATGCATGGTAGGATGTTTTTCGGATTTTAAGACATTTGTAGTATTTTAGAATGTTTCTTCAATTTTGGTACATTTTTAGGATTTTAGGACATTACTAGGATTTCAGGGTATTTCAAGGATTTTAGTACATTTCACAGATTGAAACACCTTTTAAGGATATTAGGATGTCTTGGATTTTTAGAAGTTAGGATGTTTCTAGTATTTTAGACCGTTTCTCCAATTTTGGTACATTTTTAGGATTTTAGGACATTTCTAGGATCCTAGGACGATTCTAGGATTTAGGACATTTCTACGATTTTAGGAAGATTCATGCATGTTAGGATGTTTTTTGGATTTTAGGACATTTTTTTTAAATTTTAGGACATTTCTAGGATTTTTGAATTTTTTTCCAATTTTGGTACTTTTTAGTACTTTTTAGGATTTTACCATATTTCTAGGATTTAAGGACATTTCTCAAATTTGAGGACGTTTAGGACATATCAGTTAAAGTAAATAAAATTAAAAGAATAAAAGAAAATACAAACAGTTAATAATAATAATTTTAAGCAAGATTAAGACAATAAAAATATGAATCAAAATATTTTCATTTTTTAACTTTATTAAAAAATAAATAAATAAAATTGTGTGTAATGAAACTGTCACAGTAATCCTGTGTGGATAACTGTGCACTTTATGTAGTATAATTTTAAATTTGTTTTCTGTAGCTTTCAACATAACATACAGTGACACTAATATGTGTTTATATTTTGTTTATCATCACATATTAAAAAAAAGTTTGAACTTAATTTGTTTGAAAAAACTCAAGTTTGGCAAGAAAAAATAATAACTATGAGTCCTTAAAAAGTCATGGAAAAGTTTTGAGATTTTGTCCATAAAATTTTGATGCAACAAAAAAAAGCAATGTTTGCAGCCTACCAAAAAACGAAAAGAAGAAGAAGCAGCTCTGCACGGTCAAATTACCGCGACATGTTCACTATAAATTGATACAAAACAGGCACATATTGGTGCATAAAACTCTCCAGGTTGCAGGAAATGAAATGTTTGACCCTTGAATTTTCTTGGGGAATCCCCCGACCGTACGCCTAACAGCAGAGAGAAGGAGAATCGAGAGGCCGGACAGATGAGGAGCTGCAGCTGTCGTGTGTTGAAGTTTCGTGTTGCGTTTGAGTGTCGCTCGGTCCCGAGCAGAGCGTGGTGTCACCTTTCGTGTCTGTGTGTCGTGTCATTAAACACGTCTGCATCTGTCTGCGTCTGGATGAGCGTTGCTGAGAGATTACGTCAGTCGAGGAGACGGAGAGAGCAGCTGTGTTTTTGTTCGCCTGTAATAATGTAGTTTCTCTTTCCAGTCTTTGTTTGTGGCTATGGAAGACAAAAAGTGACAATAAAGTATCAGTAGACAGAGGGATAATTAAAAATTTGAAAATAAATACATAAATAATTAAATTAAAGAAAATTTTTATTTAAATTTTAAAGTTTCCTTTTGTGTTAAAACTTGAAATATTTGTTAAAAATATGGAAATAAATGCCATATAAAGAAATAGATACAGAGGTTAGGACATACTACATACATTCACAAAATGTAGAAATAAATGTAAGTTTTATATTGATTTGTGACCTGTTAAGCCATCACTTATTTATGCATTCATCTTTTTTAAACATGCATTTATTGATTTAGTTGTGCGTCTGTCTTTATTTCAGCATTTCTTTATTATTTTATTTTTTTATTTCAGTAATTATTTATGTATTTTCTTCTTTATTATTTATTTATTCACATCCTGTTTAATCATCAACTTTTATTGATTTATACATGCATTTATCTATTTATTTCAACATGTATTTGTTGATTTAATCTTTTAAGTATGTATGTATACATTTATTTATTTCTTGTATTTATGTCAACATTTATTGATATACTCCCGCATTTATGTATTAATTTCAGCATTTATTTATTCTTTTATTCATGTCTTTATCAATTTAGGCAGCTTTTTCATTATTCATGTTTTGTTTAATAGTCAATTTTACTTATTTACAAATGCATTTATCTTTTTATTTCAACATTATTTGTAAATTTATTCTGTTTTTTTATTTACCAACACATTTATGTAATTATCTTATTAATTTCAGCATTCATTTATTCATATATTCTTTTATTAATTTAATTCAGCATTTATTCACGTATTTATTTATTTTTCCTGTATTTATTTATACAGTTATTTATGTATATATTTATTTTTGTTGTGTTTAAAAATCTAATTTTATTTATTTAAGTATCTATTTATACATTTATTTATTCATTTATTTATTTATTTATTTATGCATGCCCTGTTGAAACATCAACTTTTACTTATTTATTTATCTGTTATACTAAAGTTTTTTTTGTCCTCCGTATCTGACCTGTAGATACCAAAGACATCCTGGTGATGCTGAGCGACATGGACATCAACGCCATCGCGGGAACGCTGAAGCTGTACTTCAGGGAGCTGCCGGAGCCTCTGCTCACCGACCGCCTCTACCCCGCCTTCATGGAGGGCATAGGTGAGACCTCTCTGTCCCGGGAGAGTGTGTGTGTGTGTGTGTGTGTGTGTGTGTGTGTGTGTGTGTGTGTGTGTGTGTGTGTGTGTGTGTGTGTGTGTGTGTGTGTGTGTGTGTGTGTGTGTGTGTGTGTGTGTGTGTGTGTGTGTGTTTGTCATCAGCGGGGAGTTAAAACAGCCCAGCTGGAGGAAATAACGGCTGAGGTTTGAAAGCTGTCCTGTCGTCGCTGAAGCCAACCTTTTTTTTTTCGCTGCAGCGCTCTCAGACCCGGCGGCCAAAGAGAACTGCATGATGCACCTCCTGCGCTCGCTGCCGGACCCAAACCTCATGACCTTCCTCACTCTGCTGGAGCACCTCAAACGGTACACACACACACACACACACACACACACACACACACACAGAAACTCCTACTGATCACAGCTGTAAAAAAAGGTAACCAAATCTATTGGAATAATTAGAAAAGTTCATTTCTTTATCTTCCTTATGTCTGAGAGTGTTATGAGGACATTTTCTTTATTTTTTTATTGTACACACATATATATATATATTTGTACATGTGATATATTTTTTTAAGATGTGGACTCGTGACTGAGCTGTGGAGACGGTTTAGGGTTAAAAAAGTGTAAACTTCTTCGTTTTCAGGCATGTCAGTGCTTGTAAATAGAATTTATGGAATATATATATTTTATTCTGCATATTTGTTGGACCTGATTTAACTTTTTGTTTATTTTGTTTTCACACATCTGAAATAAATTTTCATTCATAGTTTTATTAAGATTTACTTTTTTAAAAATGTTTAATTTACTAAAGTGCTCGCACCTCATTGATATATTATTTTTTCCTAAATATGTTTTGTTATATACAAGATTTAAATCAGAAAATAAAATCTTCCAGAACATTTTATTTTGTTATTTTTGTTTTTCAGACTCAGATTAATACAGTTTATCTCATCTTTATCTTCCCAAATGTCTCACATTTTTTTGTGATATATTTGGAAATAAAAAAGATATATAAATAATAAATAAATAATAAATAAATAGGCAGAGCAAATTTTACTGGACCTCTTGAGTGAGGAATTGTTTTAATTATTTTTGAATGATTTTAACCCCGTCCTCCCTGACTGACTCCCTGCTGCCGTGTGTTTTCTCTCTGCAGGGTGGCTGAGAAGGAGCCCGTCAACAAGATGTCCCTCCATAACTTGGCCACCGTGTTTGGCCCCACTCTGCTCAGGCCCTCAGAGTCCGAGAGCACGAAGGGACAGCACATCACCTCCGCCTCGGACATCTGGTCACATGACGTGATGGCGCAGGTACCCGCGCACACACCGAGAGCAGGGACAGGAGGACAGGAGGACAGGGGGACAGGGGACAGTCGCAGCAGCCCCAAACATGTTTATAGGATTTTAGGACATTTCTCAGATTTTAGGACATTTCTCAGATTTTAAGACATCTCTCAGACTTTAGGACATTTCTCAGCTGTTAGGACATCTCTCAGATTTTAGGACATTTCTCAGATTTTAGGACATTTCTCAGATTTTAGGACATTTCTCAGATTTTAGGACATTTCTCAGATTTTAGGACATTTTTAGAGAGTAGGATGTTTATAGGATTTTAGGACATTTCTAGACTGTAGGACATTTCCAGAATTTTAAGATATTTTTAGAATTTTAGGGCTATTCTAAGATTTTAGGATGTTTTTAGAGTGTAGGACATTTATAGGATTTTAGGACATTTTTAGGATTTAAAGATATTTTGGAAAAATTTTAGGACATTTCTCAGATTTTAGGACATTTTTAGATTGTAGGACATTTTTAGGAATTTAGGACATTTCTCAGATTTTAGAAGGTTTCCAGATAGCAGGTTGCCTCGTGCATTTTAAAACATTTCTAGGATTTTAGGATGTTTCTAGGATTGTGGGATGTTTCTGAGACTTTAGGATGTTCCTAGGATTTTAAGATGTTTCTGGGATTTCAGGCGATTTCAGAGATTTTTGGACATTTGTGGGGTTTTAGGACATATCTAGGATTTTAGGACATTAGGGGATCCTCCACTGGCACTTTCTTTAATAAACAAGCTCTATTTTGATGCTGTTTTATTCACTCTGGCACCTTATGGTTACTGAAAGCACAAAAAAAAATCCCAGTGTGAATCACTTTATTTTAACTGTGAATTAAAAAACAGGCTGGGGGGCCACCTGGCACCCTATCAGGGGCCAGATTTGGCCCGTGGGCCATCAGTTGAGTATCCCTGCTGTCTGCAGTAAAGGCAGACTGGTGCAGATTCCCTCGCTCGCTGCACGGATGAATTTCACTCCCACGTCGCTCAGTGACCTCCGTCGCCGCGCTCTCCCAGCTGTATTTAGGCTGCAGGCCATCCATTCATCTCTACTGAGAGATGAGTTTCCTGTGCACAAATGTTTCGTTTTTTATGGCAGAATAAACAACATGCAGAGTAAATCATCATAAATGGGGCGGCGTGCACATGCAGGAGGTCCCGTCGGTCCCTCACAGTGACGCTCGGTGTTTTTATTCAGGCTTCTTTAAATCATAAATGTTTACTGCATCTGCAAACAAAACGTCTCACACCAAAGAAAAATGCTTCCGCTGCCGTTTCCCGAATATAATCTCATATGACTGATTCTCCCTTTAATTAAAAAAACATGCAGCAATAATAAAGAGATTCCTGGACACGTAACAGACTCAGAAAATGCTGTCTGAGTCGAAAAATAAATATTATAAATTCAGTTTCTCACTAGAAACAATTTTTCCTGATAACGGCATTAAACAAACATTAAATCAAATTAAAAACTCCCCACATTTCTGTCCAATGAGACTTATTAAAAAAGAAATTAAGGGACATTTGTGGAACATTAAACTGATTCACCTGTTTTAATAAAGCAGACGTACTGACCCCCAGAGTTTGTCCTACATGTTAAATCAGCAAAAAGGATAAAAAACACAGTTTTTGTTTGAATTTTATTTCACCAGCTTTTTCACACTGAAGTGAGGGATAAGTGTTTTTCATGCGAGCTGTTGCTAAGCAGCAGACGGAGTTTAAACATGAGCTGCAGACAAATATCAAGCAGACATGAACAAAGGCTTCAGAGAGGAAACAAAGCAAACGAAAAACTTCCCACAAAAGCGCCGAATTACGCAGCAGACCGACATCAAAGCTGCCGAAAACCCTTAAATATCAGCTCGCAATTAAATACCTCTTTACAGTCTGACACAAAATCCATAATTATTATTTAAAATGATGTTTTTGTAGAGACAATAAAACACAGGAAGATGCAGCCTGTCTGCTTCACATCATGTGCTTATAGACAAAAACTATTTTTCTTTTTTTTTATTCTTTTTTTAATTTTTCAGGTAATCTTCTTGTACTTTTTAATAACTTTTTTTATTGGTAATTTTAGAGTTGTTCTTTTAGTGCTTGTTGCCTTCTTCCTATGTTTAAGCGTTACAGAAGGTGTAATGCTGAGAAACATTTTACAAGAAATTGCAAGAAGAAATTTGTAAAATTATTTTAAGAAGCTAGGGAAAAACTATTTATAGCTAATTATCACAATTACATTTTTAAAATTATGTTTAAAGTTATTATAATTTTTAAGCACTTTTCCAGGTCATTTCCTTTCTTGCTTTATTTTATTTTATTTTATTTTATTTTATTTTATTTTGTTTTATTTTGTTTTTATTTATTTTTTGCTAATTTTCAGATCATTTTCTTGATAAGAAATGAAGAAAATTATTTCAATTATTTTTAATAGCTCTTGTACTTTTTTACTATTATTTTATTATATTATTATTAATTTTTTTTTGCACAGTTTTGGGTCCTTTCTTTTTTTTATTGCTCATTGCATTTTTTTTGAAAGAAAACAAGCCAATTTGCTCAAGTTTTAAATCGTTAAATATTAAGAAATGTTGAAAATGACTTTAAATTATTTTAAAAGTAAAGTAAGAAGCTAGGGAGAAACTATATTAATAGCAAATTATCATAATTATTCATTTAAAATTATGTTACAAAATTATCATATTTTTGAGGCACTTTTTCTATTTCCTTTTTTTCTATTTTCTTTCTCTCTGTTTTAACTAATCTGCAGATAATAATCAATAATCAATCAAATATTTCCTTTTTTTTTCAACTAATTTTCAGGTAATTTTTTGTACTTTTTACTAATTTTGTTGCAAAGTGTTGAGTCATTTTTTCTGCCGTAGCTCATTTCTTTCTTCCTGTGTTTTTGAAACTAATCGAGACAATTTGCTCAGGTTTCAAAGGGTTAAATTTGGGACTCATTTAAAGGGGATTCCTGATCAAACAAGCTTGTTTCGTCTCTTCTCAGGTCCAGGTGCTGCTCTACTACCTGCAGCATCCTCCCATCTCCTTCGCCGAACTGAAGCGCAACACGCTCTACTTTTCCACTGACGTTTAACCCCTTCACGCCTCCCTCAGGGCGCCGTCTGGGGAGGAGAGCGTGAGAGACTCCATACAAAGTTTGGTCCTCGCCACTCGGCCCTCCCGCCTCACCTCTTCTCCCAGCAGGCATCTCGACTGTACAGCCCCCCCCCCTCCTCCTCCTCCTCCTCCTCCTCCGACACACATACGTCCCTCCTGTCTGCACCCCCGATCCCACCTCCTCACCCCCGAGTCCTGAGAGGAGACGCAGCACGCAGGGAGGTGGTGACGGACATTTCCTGGTCGTGTAGTGGCCACACGTCCTGTTTGTTATGTGAGACGACATCCTGGGACTGCAGCGGGAACGGCCGAGGGGGTCCGGAGGCCACGGCGTGGCGCGGTGGCGCAGGATCACACCCAGACGCTGGTTTAAGGAGTCGACTTGTTTTTCTCGATCAGAGGCATTCCAGAAAAAAAACGGCATTTACATGTTAAATAATTACGTTCAGCAGCTGTTTTTGGTCAGTGTTTTTGGAGGTTTTTTTGATTTTTCCAGACAGAAATTTAAAAAAAAAAAGTTATTTGACTTTAATTTCAAAATCCAAAAATTGAAAAAATGAAAAACGTGTAATATTTTAATTCTGGGTGGGTCAGAAATGGAATATGCAGAACAGAAATGACACTTCATTTTCTTTTTTCTTATCAATGAAATAAAATATAAAAATAAATAAAATACCAAGAAAAAAAGACAAAAAAAAGGTTTTTTTTCTTTTTCTGAAACCAGAAGTTATCTGGGGCAAAAAGAAAAAATAAAATTAAAATAAATAAATAAATACAACTTCACAACAACAAATATATGATGAAAGACACTGTTTAGTCTACAATAATGTCAGAATATCAAATTCATTACAGGATTATTTATAACTGATTATAATAATAAGTTCAGTCTTTTTTACATTTCTCTCTAACCATTTTTGCACCATTGCATTGAACAATTTTTTTTTTCAAATTTTAAATCCAAGGACAACTTCTGGTTTCAGAAATTGAAAAATTACGCCAAGTTTTCAAAGGGATAAATATAAGAAATGTTCCACGAACTGCAAGAAATTCATAGATTTATAAAATAATTTAAAAAAGCTAGGGGAAAATGTCTCGGGAAAAAAATTAAATAGCTAGGGAAAACACATTTTATAGAAAATTGTCATAATTACATATTTAAAATTGTGTTATTAAATAATAATTTAAAAGCACTATTTCAAGGTCATTTCCTTTTTTTCAGGACTAATTTTCAGGTAATTTTCTTTTTACATTTGACTAATTTCTTGCGATCAAGCCAATTTGTTTCAATTTCAAAGGGTCTGATGGTAAGAAATATTCCACAAATTGCAAGAGGGAAAATGTCTAAACTCAGGACACCTTTCAGTTTCAGAAAATGAACAAAAAATACAGTTTTTTCCTTGTTTTTTTTTTTTGTTTTTTTTTAATTAAATTAAGTGGCATTTCTATTTTGTATATTAAATTTCTGACCCCATTTTTCATTTTTGGTTTTTGAAATAAAAATCAATTTCTTTTATTTAATTTTAATTAATTACTTTTTTTTCTGAAAGATAAATCCAAAGACCAAAAAGTACACTGACCCATTTTGTTTCCTTTTTTTCTGTCTTTCTGGCTTTATGCATGAGATGGAGGAGGCCGGGGTGTGTGTGTGTGTGTGTGTGAGACGATGTGGATGTACCTGAGTGTGTGTGTGTGTGTGTGTGTGTGTGTGTGTGTGTGTGTGTGTGTGTGTGTGTGTGTGTGTGTGTGTGTGTGTGTGTGTTTGTTTAAGGGACTATGAGAACTTGTGAGGTTAAGAAGCCGTCCTAATAAATTGGCCGGTGACGTGTCTCTCTGCGCTGAGAGAACCGCCCTCCCCAGTGAGTTTTGGCCAAATTAGCCGTATTTATTTTAAATATATATAAATATGTGTGCCTGTACAGTTCTGTGCAACTAGAGAAATGCTCTAAGGAGTCTGTTTTTTGAAGTTTATTCAGGTAGTGACGTTATTTTTAGTCTGATTTCCTCATTCACCATGTCCATGGTTGGTAAGCTGTACTGAAAAAAAAAAAGTCTGCCAATAGATTTCGGATCACTTTGTTAGAGGAGGAAGGCACTCTGGGACGTGAGGGGGGAGAAACACAATGAATGGAACATTTTGCTTTTTTTTCTCGTTGTTTCATTGCAAGCCTGTTCCAAGTGTCTTACTGCACCGGTATAATCGATAGAGTTGATTTGTGTAGTTGCCCTCATTGCATGTTCAGCTTGTCAATCAGACCAGGCCAGGTAACACAAAGGTAGGTTGTCTCTGCAAGGCCCTCGCTAAGACCGGCAAAAAAAAATTAAAAATTAAAAAAAAACAATGCCCATCTCTGCTCTGTACAAAGCCGACCTTTCTGCTATCCAGCCTGCGACATATCTTAAGATACTGTAAGCACTGCTAGATGAGTACTATTTGATATTTTTAATATAAGATTAAAATAAAATAAAAAATGTTGTATTTTACTTCCTTTGAGAAGAATTTCAATATACTGTAATATTGAGACTTAATGTCAATGTGAACTTTTCTTCCCCCTTTTTTTTTTAGTAAAATAAAAGTTACCAAAACACTCTCACTTTGTGTCTGTCTGTGTCAATAAAGACTGTCTCTATGGAAACATAATATCGCTAAATATATCCGCAAGCCGCAATTTTGAGGTTTTAGCCAATGTAAAGGGGCAAAATTTGCAGCCCCTTGATTGTCATCAGTTTTCCTGTGCTGCTTTTCAGAAAACTTTCACAAGCATTTCACCTCTGAAACCTGAAAAATGAGATTAAAAATAACCGGCAACTGTCCCCCAAATTGCAAAATAATATTAAATAAATAAATAAAATTAATTAAATATTTTCAAAAAACTATGACTAGATTTACTAAAAGTAATGTTACAGAAAAAATACACAATTTTAAAGGTTTTTAAGGTCATTGTTTTTTTTTTGTTTTTTTTTTGCTTTTTTCTTTCTTGCATATTTCCTGGTCATTTTCATGTAACTTTTTTTATTTTTTAAATCTGTTATCTTGCTTTGGCAACAATGTGACAAACATTCATGCCAATAAAGCTGATTTGAATTTGAGAGGGCTGCCTCGCTCTGGGTTAATCAATATCAGCTGTGCACTTCTTTTGTTTGTCTCCTGCAAAGCGGAAGAGGTCGGAGAAAAGTTTGCATTAACGTCCAGACAAACACAGAGGCGTTACTGGTATGTAAATGATCTTAAATGTTTGTTTAAAAATAAAAGTAAAGAGCGCCGGACAGCAAATTATAGAGGAGAGCGGACGAGATATCGCGAAGGTTGTTATCAGCTGTCTTTGCTTCAAACTCTGTGCGCGTTCACATAAAAACGAGTCAAATGACGTGTTCAGCGCCTCATTTGACTCGTATAAATGATCGATCGCGTGCCGCCCATTTCCGCATTTAAAGAATATTAACATGCGCAAAATGTTAAAAATTTTTTTACACTCTTGATTTATTTATTTGTTGATGACGTCACTTTGACCCTCTTTTTTCAGCTTTATTTAACAAAATATTTGTATAAAATAGTCAAACAAAAATTGACATAATACACAGAAGATAATAAATAAGGATAAACATTGTATCAACACACAAGCCGGTGAATATATTTAAAATGTTATCAAGATTTCAAAATAAATGATCACATTACAACAGTGGTTTCAGCAAATAAGTTTTTGTAAAAATCTAAATATTTGTTGCTTTTTTTGTTATTGATGAGAGGGAGAGAGGAAAGGGTTAAATTAAAATCATAAAAAAAGAAAGTAGAAAGAAAATTTTTAATTTTTGTTTGTGGATAAAGAATTTCCCCAATAAAATGAAAATAATAACCACCAACATAATTTAAAAGTATTAAAATGTATTACAGCACGAAGTGACACCGTAGCTTCAATAAGGGAGCTGACAAAAAAAGAGGCAAACAGTGAATTCACAAGTTATTATAGATGACGTGTTTATGCTGTTTTATCGCTGTTACTTTTAACATGACAGCTGCTCATTCTGCAGCTCTGAAACTTTAAATTTAGTGCAGCAAATCTAATTATTATGATCAAGAATTATATTTAGCCCTGACACTAACGAACCTTAACCTGCTTTTAAGAATTTTTCGCCTTTCTCAAGAAAATCATGTATTTTTAAATTTGGTAACTTTAAAAGTGTTTTTAATAAATAGTGATAATAATAATAATAATAATAATAATAATAATAATAATAATAATAATAATAATAATAACAACAACACATTACAATGAATTGAAAAAATAAATAAATTATTAATAATTGTTTTAATAAATAATTAATAGTAAAATCAAGAAAATCATGTATTTTTAAATTTGGTGACTTTAAAAGCGTTTTTAATAAATAGTGATAATAATAATAATAATAATAACACATTACAATGAATTGAAAAAATAAATAAATTATTAATAATTGTTTTAATAAATAATTAATAGTAAACAAATCAATGGTGAAACACAGTCATTTATTATGGAGGCTTTTTGGGTTTTATTTCTAATATTTCTAAAATCAAAAAGGCACATTTGTGTTGTGTTTCCTCTGTCTAAACAAAGTCAAACACTGACACTTTATAGTCTGAGCTGTTTATTTGAGATTTAAATGAAAGTCTGCACTGTAACAACTTCAACTTATTTTAAATTTAAAAAAATAAATCCATGACCCTGTGGTTTGGATTTTCTCCGGCTGTACTCCCAATTTATCAAAAACATCCGCCTAAAATGTCTTTATAGGTCCATAAAGCTCCGTTATCCTGGGACTGCAGTCATAAACCCAAAATAAAATCTCTCTCTCTGTAAACTCTCTCTTTATGAGAAATGTGTTTAAGTTTACTACACAATAAAAATAATATATAACATAGATATTCTCAACTCAAACTAGAAACAACAATATTATTAAAATAAAATTAAAGATTTTGTGCTCATGGACACTCGTAAACTTCAAGAAGAAAAGTTCTGAACAAGTTAATAATAAAAAACATCTTTATTGTCACATAAATAATAAATCTGATGTGGATTAGTTTAATGAACACATCATTCAAATGTTTTACAACAAAAAAAAATATTAATCTGAGTCTGATTTTTGTTGGTCGTGACTCAGATTGAAGAGAAATTCGGCTCAGACGCAGATTTCTCCACATGAAGTTGTTTTTTTAGCTCAAAGTGTTCGTTTGGTAAACGTAACCTCAAACCGTCACTTTTAACCAAATGTATCACTTCAATCCTCCGTGCGCGTAAATATTCCCACATGGCTCATAGAAATGAGCATCCATTAAGTCCACAGATCGGCTCTTCAAGTGTTTCACCGTAAATAATATTCGATGGCGGCGGAGAACGCGGCGAAGCCTCCACATCCCAGCACCCCCGCCTTCAGACCAGCTACAAAACAAAAAGGAAAAACATGTGACCACAAGAGAAATATGCAAAACCTTTAATATAAACATTAGAGTGAATACACGTTACGTACCACGAAATCCAATAGCTCCTCCGGTGACACAGCCGCTGTACACGGCGTTCTTCCAGTCCGAAACTCCTCTGTGCTGCAATTAACAACAAACAAGACAGAAGTTAATGAAAAATACCAATAAATGGCTTAAATTAATTTTAAAAAAACGAGCAAACTATAATATAAAATAAATATAATTTATTTTTCACAGTAAAATTTGCAAGAATATTGGTCATATTTTTTTTAATTTTATTTTTATTTTTAATTTATTATAATTATTTATTTTATTTTTTTTCTGATATTTTTAAACCTGGAAGATGACACATGCTTTGTACTTTAACGGTGTCTTTTAACCCCACGTCTGCCAGACTGGCACAACACAGAAATAACAACAAACTTACTAATTATATCTCAGCTGTGATTATTTGGATCAGTGGTGTTTTATTAAAATTTATTTTGCACATCATCATTTGGAGAATCAATGACAGCAGTTTAGCACCAGAGGGCGCCACCTCACCATGTTGAGGAACAGAA
Organism: Plectropomus leopardus; assembly: GCF_026936395.1. NCBI lineage: Eukaryota > Metazoa > Chordata > Actinopteri > Perciformes > Serranidae > Plectropomus > Plectropomus leopardus. Next base: position 3,188,079 of record NC_142190.1, on the reverse strand, counting down.
CACAAACACGAGCTCCCCTAAAACATCCCAAATTATATTTATAGCAAATTATCATAATTACATATCGAAAATTATGTTATAGAATCATTCTCATTAAAAATTATTTTCTTTATTGATGTTTTTTTTTTTTTTTAAATTTGCAAGTTACTTCTTGGCAGGTTGCTCTGTGTCTGTATTTCTCTTTTTTTTTTTAAAGAATTCAAACTAATCTGCTCAGTGTTCAAAGGGTTAAATGCATGTGAGAGGCATCTGAATGCAACACAAGAAAAGTGATATTGATCCAGGTTTCAAAGGGTTAATTATCTGAAACCTGGACTGAGCAAATTGGTGTGTTTTTTTTTCCAAAAACATGGGGAAAAAATTGTGGAAAATTCTGTTACAAAATTAATTAAATTAATTTAATTTAATTTAATTTTTTAAGCACTTTTTAAGGCCATTTCTTTTTTCCAAAACTAATTTTCTTGTACTTTTTACTGTTTTTTTCTCACTTTTGGATCATTTCTTCTTTTGTTTTTACAAGGTTTAATGTAAGAAATTTTCCACAAATTGCAAGAAATTAGTAGATTTGGGAAATTATTTTTTAAAAAACTGGCGAAAATTGTCTGGGGGGTAAAAAAGGAAAAAGCAAGAGGAAAAACTATATTTATAGCAAATTTTCATAATTAAATATTGAATTATTATATTCAAAATTATGTTACAGGATATTTTTCCTTACTTTATATTTTTAAATTTTTTATTCTAACTGTTCAAATTTTCTGAAATTTGCCAGCTGGTTACATGACGTCAGTATGACGGCAGCGCACAGCGAGGAGACGCGGAGCGACGTACTGATTCTATGATGCACTCTGTGCAGGAGAACATGGCGCCCACGATGGCGAAGTTCTTGGCGTAGGACATCCCCCTCTGTCCCATGTCTTTGAGGACTTCTCGTGCCGTCGGCGTTCTCAGAGGGTCTTTGGGGTCGAAGCCGACGTTGGTGTCGATGCCGGCGGTGAAAACACCGAAAGCTCCTCCGAGGACGAACCCTGCAGAGAGAAAAAAAACCACACAAACGTGAGTGTTTGCACAATAACATCAAAACAATATTTACACGCAGTGTCGTACTTTTCTCCTCTGAGCTGAGAAATATTTCTGCCCTCAGAGTGATTCATCATGAACGTGTGACATGCAGGAAACATTACAGCTCATTATTCATATTACTGATTAATCTTTGATCTGTAAAGCACTAAATTATCACAGATTCCCATACTGTATATAAAATAATATAATTATAAAATATTAATAAAAAATAATAGATAAAAATAAAAAAAACACTCCAAAATGATGAGATGAGCCTTTGTTGATTCCTAGAGATGAAATTCAGCACAAAGACAAAAATAAGTATAGAAATATAGATATAAATAAAATAAGATGTAGAAGGAAAAAAACAGAATTATACAAGAATAACTAAAGACAAAGTTTACAGTTAAACGTCATAGCAAGATTAAAAAATAGTGCGTAATGTAATGATACAATAACATGAACAACAATAATAATAATTATACAAATTATAAAATAATAATGTGCTACTACTACTATTATTACTACTACTACTACTACTAATAATAATAATTAGTATTACTGTAAATAAAGTAAGAAAAATGATTTTATGCTACTACTACTAATGATGATAATAATCATAATAATAATAAAAATATGACATATTCTGTAGAATAGCAGATAAATAGAATATAAAATGTAATATACAGAATGGTAGAATATAGAAAAGTAAAGTACAGTATGTATATGTATATTATATTACAAAATATAATCATAGTAATAATGTTTGAAATCAATTAAGACAATCATTTTCATAATATAATAATCAAATAATAAATATTTTATATAGTACTTTTAAAAAAAGGCAAAAAATAAATTGAATGATTAAATAATAAATGATGTACAAACACTACATATGCTTGTGTGTGTGTGTGTGTGTGTGTATATATATGTATAGAGTTTGTGTATAAGGTAAGCCAAAGGAACTACACAGAAAGTGAGTAAAATAAGTTAAAAATAAAATAAATTGATAAAGATAAAATTAAAGCTAAATGAAAATGATAATAATAATAATAATAATAATAATTGCAATAATAATAATAATAAACTTTATACTACCACTACTTCTACTACTAGTAATAATAATTACCTTCATTATCATTTTTATAACATTAAAAAAAAATAAATGAATAAAAGCTACATGTGAAGCTGGCTGAAGATAATGTTGTTTTCTGTCAATAAAATTCGGCTAATATATTTTCAGCTTTACATGACGCCTCAGACTGCTGTTTGGCAGCTGTGTGTCGCCTGCAGACTCACACACACACATTAATCTGTTTTTAGATATATTTTTGTTATATTTTGTTATAAACTGTTGTTTTGCAGCTGCGTGTCGCCTGCAGACTCACACACACACATTAATCTGTTTTTAGATGTATTTTTGTTGTTATATTTTGTTATAAACTGTTGTTTTGCAGCTGTGTGTCGCCTGCAGACTCACACACACACATTAATCTGTTATCAGATATATTTTTGTTGTTATATTTTGTTATAAACTGCTGTTTTGCAGCTGTGTGTCGCCTGCAGACTCACACACACACATTAATCTGTTTTTAGATGTATTTTTGTTGTTATATTTTGTTATAAACTGCTGTTTTGCAGCTGTGTGTCGCCTGCAGACTCACACACACACATTAATCTGTTATCAGGTGTATTTGTTTTTGTCATATTTGGTCCTAAACTGTTGTTAAATGTATTAAATGTGTAATATTTCACCTCCCACGCAGGCCAGCGCCGCCTTGAAGCTGCAGCTCTCCATCGCTCTCTCGATCATCTTCTGCTCGTCGCTTTTCGGAGGCACCGGCAGCCCGCCGATCACCCCGGGACTCAGCTCCTTGATGGGCCTCTTGTCCCCGATCAGGTGCTCCATGATCAGGCTGTACTGGAGCGGAGGGCTGTCCGGACCCGGACTCTGTAGGTCGGATCCAGCACCGCCTGCAGCTCCCGAAGAGGCCGCCATGTTTCTCAATGACACGGCGATGAAAGTAAATGTAGTCCAACACCAGCGCGTGCTGATTCCACGCATTTTGTCTGCGGAAACAAATGTTTTATATTTAAGAAATATTAACCACGTGTATTTAAGTGTATACATTTATTAAAGGAAGGAAATGAGAAAAGTTATCTCATGGCTTATTTAAAAAAAATGCTTTGTTGTCGCATAAGTTTTTATTTAAATTCGTGTCAACACATTCGACACAAAACGTCAACCTGCCGATGTGACGTCAGCAGCAGCAGCAGCAGTAAATTTAACCCTTTACGGCCCACTTTAATATCACAGTGTGCACTGGAATATGATCTTAAACGGCTCTGAAAATAAAGCTTGAAAAAAAAACATCAATATTATTTTCTGCTTTCATTGGGTTCATTTTTTTAAACAACACCAGCCCTAATCATAAACTAAAAATATTCATTAAATTTCAGTCTCATTGCATTACTAGAACTTAACAGTGTGAATGTCACAGTTTTGTTTGTAAAATATTTGTAAATATTACCCTAAAAAGTTAAAAAAAAAAAAAAAAAAGAATTGCTGAAAACTAAATAAGTTACAAAAAATACAATAAAAAAATTGATTAAAGTAAATAAGAAATTAATTGTTGAAAACTAAATTAGTTTAAAAATACATTTAAAAATAACTATAGAGTAAAGTAAATAAATAAATAAATAAATTCAAACACATTTTTGAAAACTAAATAAGATGAAAAATATCTTTAAAAAAACATTAAACATGATTATTGAGTTGAAAATAAACTTAATAATTATATTGTTGGAGGGAAAAATCATAGATCATGTATGTATACACACTGTATATATTTATATCATTATATTACTGGATATTTGAAAGTATGCCTAGTTTTTAAAAATAAATTGTTGAAAACTAAATTAGTTTAAATACATTTAAAAATAACTATTGAGTGAAATAAATAAATCAATAAACTCAAATACATTTTTGAAAAATAAATAAAATGATACACTTAAAAGAATTAAATAGAATTATTGAGTTAAAAATACTGGATATTTGAACGTATGCCTAATTTAAAAAAAAAAAAATTGTTGAAAGCTAAATACGTTTAAAAAAAAATTAAAATAATTATTGTGTTAAATAAATAGACTAATAAATTCAAACATTTTTTGAAAACTAAATAAGTTAAAATATATATATATATAAAATATAAATATTGAGTTAAAAAAAACCTAAATAATCACATTTTTGTAGGCAAAAAAAGATACTTAAAAAATCCATTAGCTCTTCCTGGAACTTGATCACTATAACGACTACATTTCCCAGAAGCCTCCGCGAGCACTGCGCCAAAACTCCTCTCCGCGCGCTCCACCTACCGGCTCGAGCAGGCCGGTGGTGGCACTTTAATGACTCGCGTGCGTGAGGCGGAGGCGGCAGCAGCATCCTGATCAAACAACAACAGCAGCGGCAGCACCGACACACCGACCAGGTGAGTTTCAGCTTTTCGTGTCAGTCTGCCGCCACATTTCTTCTTGTTTCCACCGACGCGAGGAGTTAAAACGTTCAAACTTTACGGTTGACGCTGTTCGTCGGTTACAGACGCTGTCAGAGAGAGTCGCGCGGGCTCAGCGGAGACGTTAAACTGACTTTAGTGACAGCTAGTTTGTTAGCAGCGTTAACTTAGCATCGTTTTTAATTTAATGAGTCACCGTGAAGCAGTCTGTCCTGGCACTGCTGTCTCTAAATGAGCCGGAGGACAGGTTGTCTTCATGTTGAGTGAATGTGTCACCGTGCGAGTGTCACGTCAGGTAAATAAGTCGAAAAAACGCCGTGAAAACAGGTACGGTTTTACGGTTTAAAGGGCTTCAAATGCTGAATTTTACTTGGTAACGTTGCAGCGAGTTCAACAGGATCAGTGCTGGATCAATACTGCCCATCTTCCTTTTATTGTCTCAATTTTCAGTCCATCATAGCTGAAAGTAAAAGTCTTTACAGATCTTTAGATTATGTAAACGAATTTTAAAAATTACTAGGATTTGTTTATATTTTATTTTAATGTGGCCCTGTTTAAGTTATACATTTTTAAAAATCTTGTATCTCAATTGGTTTGACTTTTTTAAAACATGGAGAGAACATGATGAACAAAAAAAAAAAAGAGAAATGATCACCCCCAAAATAGCTAAATAAATAAAAATAAAATTAGTTGAAAAAGGAAATAACGAGGACGTGGTCCAAAATACGCAAAGGATTTTTAAAAAAAAAAGTTAGAAGAAAAAGAAAAAAAAGACCTAAAATGACCTAAGTCTAAAAAATGCAGTGTAAACAGTCAGTATTTTACCCTTAAAATGGCTTAAAATCCTGAATTTTACTTGGTAACGTTGCAAACAGGATCAGTGCTGGATCAATACTGCCCATCTTCCTTTTATTGTCTCAATTTTCAGTCCATCATAGCTGAAAGTAAAAGTCTTTACAGACCTTTAGATTATGTAAACGAATTTGAAAAATTACCAGGATTTGTTTATATTTTATTTTAATGTGGCCCTGTTTAAGTTACACATTTTTAAAAATCTTGTATCTCAATAGGTACTTTCTGGTAAACCCTTTGAAACCTGTGCAAATTGGTTTGACTTTTTTAAAACATGGAGAGAAGATGATGAACAACAAAAAAAGAGAAATGATCACCCCCAAAATAGCTAAATAAATGAAAATAAAATTAGTTGAAAAAGGAAATAACCGGGATTTGGTCCAAAATACGCAAAGGATTTAAAAAAAAAAAAGTTAGAAGAAAATTAAATGGAAAATAAGCAAAAAACGAAAAGACCTAAAATGACTTAAGTCTAAAAAATACAGTGAAAACAGTCAGTATTTTACCCTTAAAATGAAGCGACAAAGTGACATCTGCCTTTTATTGTCTCAATTTTTAGTCCTTCATAGCTGGAAGTAAAAGTCTTTACATAGCAAACCAAAATAGCAAAGAAATACAAGAAAATTACCTAAAAATTGTTATAAAAAATTATAAATAAATCTAAAATTATTGTAGTTATAAAATGTCTTTTGTGGACACTTTTCCCTGATTTTTGTGCCATTTATTCAACAGCCCCCCCCCTTTTTTTTTTTTAACCAAAAGCTTGTTTTGTCACTATTTTCTAAAACCAATTTGCTCATGTTTCAAAGATTCAAATAGTATTTTATGGTTTAAATGACTTCAAATCCTGACATTATTGACATTGACTTTGACCTCTGTACCTCAGTAGTAGGTATGAGAGTTGTTCCGATACTGATACTAGTATCAGAAATGCTGGATGGGGTGGTGCATGCTGTGCACTACATACCGTGAGTTTAATAGAAAGAGGAGTGCTCGTATTTGTGACGGTATTGAAAAACATACCTTCAGGATTTCTAAATATCATGGTATACTGTAATATTGCGATACTGCTTAAGCCTAATCAGAGCATCGCTAGTAGAAGTAACGTTGTTTAAGGAATGCAAATATTTACTTTTACCATTATTTTACAAGTTTTCGAATCAATGAAAGTTTTCTTCTCAGATCTTTATGCATGGTAACTGCTGTTTAGCACCTGCTATCCTTCCCAAAATAAATCTGCAAAGTACAAATTAATTAATCAATTAGATGCCGCTTATGTTTTCTTGTGTTTTTTGTAAATCTCACATGGTAGCTGCCTTTTTTGGTCCCACTTTAGTGCGCTGCGAGCGGTTTCTCCCCACATGATCAGCCAGCTGTTTGTTCCTCATTAGATCGGTGCCATGTGAAGCAGTCAGACAAGGCTGTGTTGTGTTTAGTGTGCTTCTTTGTGAAAGGTTGTTTAATAGGTCCTTAAATGCTCCATCACAGCAAACCATCCTGACTAAGCTCCTGTGTGCGACTCTCCTGCTGCCACGTAACATTTACTTGTAACCTACATTTCTAAAGTTTTCCAGAAACATCAGATCACTACCGAAAAAAGTGTCACTCGAATAATAAACCTTTTTCTATTTCTGTCCTGGTTTGGCCGTGCAGCATAATTGGACTTTTCAATAATGACAAAAGAGAAAGGAAAGTTGTAAAATATCCTAATTGCAGAGTTTACGTTGTAGTTTTTGTGTTTATAGGAGAGGCCAGGCAGGCAGGAGAACGCGCATGAGTCCTTTGGGAGTAACCAAATGACAGCTTTCACTTTCTTCTGTTCCTTTTGATTACGCCGGCAGAAAAGGGGAGTTCAAATACGAGCATTGCACCAGCCATTTATGAGGCAGTGACTGTGAATGTTGTTTGTAGGTAATTACAGCCCGTGTTTTTCTCATGGTTAACCATCCAAGAAAGGGAAATAGTCTTCGGCTTCTGGGCTGCGTTCAGCGCGGCACAAAAAGGCACAGAGGGAGGCTGGTGTGGTATGGATGTAATGATGCACAGTCAGACTGCACCACTGTATACAGTTTTTCAACCATTGTCATGCACTGATAGATAAGGCTGGGTATCAGTAAGGAGTGGGCAATATGGCCATAAAATAATCTAATATTTTAGGGTATTCTTCCATTAACGATATTCTTGATGCTATGACAAAAATTAGGGTTTGCTGGGCCGATACAGATTATTAGTACTTTATGAGACCAATAAGTGATATTTGGAACTGAAAATATTTAATCAAAACTGAAAATTTCAACAACATATACACAAGTTCCCTGTAACTTTTTTTTATTATAATGTTCAGTGAAAATTTAAATAAAAAATAATGAGTAAAAACAGCTCCCTGAGGTTTTACAAAGTAAAAGTTCCTTCCATGCTGACACTTTCGATAATCTGTTGACCCCAAAATACTGATAATATTTTATTAGTTATATTGAGAACAAAATAAATAATAATAAGTGTTATAGTTACAGAATGTGTCAACATAAATGAAGTGCGTCTTCAAATATTCTTTAAACAAAAAAATATCTTTCAGTTCTTCCACATCCCGAATGTGCTCTGTTAGATTGAGATCTGGTGACTGCGGAGACGATTTGAGTACAGTGAACTCATTGTC